>NC_087160.1:26821931-26851931 GCF_035594125.1 Scylla paramamosain
AGAGGATGGAATTTCATAATGTTTGTTCAGTTCCCGCAAGTCATTTCAAGCAAAGTAAAGTTTCAAGAGATGAATGACGTGCGCATCGCTATCCATCTATCCTTCCCTCAGCACTCAAGGCCGCGGCTCATGACCCCTGGTTAGCTGCGCGTGCCGGTTTTCAGGAGCATGGTAAGGGAGGGCAATGATCAGAAGTCTAGGAACCTTGCTCACCTACTCGTATTTCGACTATTTAGTGTTTTCCTTTGTTTTCCTTTGTGTTTTGACCGCTGGTTTGCTAAGAATTTTTCCTCAATTTAAGTCGTCTGATCTAATAAGAATCTCTCCCTCAGTCTTAAGTTCTCTGATCTGCCAAGAGTCTTTCCCTCAATCCTAAGTCTTCTGATCTAACAAGAATCTTCCGCTCAATCCATGTACACTACTGTGACAAGACTCTTTTCCTCAGTCTAAGTACTCTAATCTGATAAGAATCTTTCCCTCAGTATAAGTATTCTGATATGCTAAGAATCTTTCCCTCAGTCTTAAATACTCCCATCCGCTGAAAATCTTTGAGTCGTCAAGTTTTATAAAGAAACTGTCAGCATATCTGAGGTCTTAAGATTGAGTATAATACTGAAGAAAGTTGGTGTGAGTGTTAAGTACTCGCCCACAACTTTACTTTGGAAGAGGCCGCGCAGAGATAAGCTCAGTTGAAAAAGAGAACAAGGTGACCGTGAGGTGCACTAAAGACCCCATAGAGTGTAAGGATGAACACACAGTATCTTGGAAGAAGCCATAAGTATGTTAGTCGCAAAGCTTAGTTTGAACACTGGAGAACTAGATGACATCGTGTAAGGATTAACACACAATAACATACAAAAATAAGAAAATACTGCCGATGAACAAACAAGTCCCATCGCTTCCCACACCTCATTCCCTTCAGTTTTCAACACCATTTGGGTTTTATCGCTATCTTTTCCTCAAACTTCACGCTCACACTTCCCTACCTACTTACATTTCACACATTACTCTGCTCTAAATCACCTACTTATTACAAATAGTGTATATTTTCGTCTTCCGTCCCTCAACAGTTTATCATTATTATTATTATTATTATTATTATTATTATTATTATTATTATTATTATTATTATTATTATCCTGAATAAGTTTCCTGCAATTTTTTTTTATGGCAGTTCTCCTAAGGTTAAATACTCCAAACAACCCACCTTGTCAATTTCATCAATACTCAGTAAATGTTATTATCATATTATCATTACCTATTCAGTCCTCCATCTGGATCTCCACTTTGCGGAAGCACGCCCATACGACCGATCCTCTCACCATGACAACTATGCCGAGCCGTGTGTTAGATTTCCCTTGGTTTATTGGAGAAACCAAGAGGAGTCTAACACATAGAGCCAGTGAACATAAAGGCATTTCAATAAGTATACAGAAGCAGTTAGCTCACCCCCATTCTCAGCAATAAGAACACATTCACACACACATGATCATCCGGTTTCGGAGAAGGATTTTAGTATATTACATAAACCTGACGCACATACAGACACTAAAATATTAGAAGCTATTTACATTAAACACCTGAAACCTAACGAACTGTTATCATCACAATTATATCTTTTTTTATAAACTGTGCTCGGAGCTTTGGAGATTTGAGTTCATAACTAATGTAGTTCTGACACGCCACCCTCTGTCAGTCCTCACCGCACCACAAGCGAGAGCACACAAAGTTTGTCCACAGCTTTATACCTTTATTTTGCTTTTTTTTTTTTTTTTTTTTTTTGTCATGTATAAGCTGTAGTTGGTAGGTTATCATGTCACGTCGATTTTTGTTACTGCTTGCCTACCTGTCCCTTTTGGTTGCTATTGTGTTTTTAATCTTTGTGTCCCTATTGCGATATTCTGTTATGATTTTTCTGTCGTTGTACTTATTTGTATCTTTTTTTTTTTTGTGAAACGTTGCAATAAATAAAGAAGGAAATCTGGTATATCCCTGTTCACCTCATATATAACTCGGAACCTGTTCTAATATATATATATATATATATATATATATATATATATATATATATATATATATATATATATATATATATATATATATATATATATATATATATATATATATATATATATATATATATATATATATAAAGGCAAAGATAAGAAATGAGATAGCTGAAGAGCAATATGTTTTTCATGGAAGGAAAAGGAACAACTAATGCTATATTCATATTAAAGATGTTAAATGAGACAAGTATAGAGATGCAGAGAGACATGAATTTGGCTTTCATCGACTATGAAAAAGCATTTGACAGAGTCAAATACGAAGATTTGCTTGACATGTTGGATAGAAGTGGGTTGCTGGAAAAAAAATTAAGAATTATTTACAACTTATACAGGAATCAGAGAGCGGCAGTAAGGA
The DNA here is from genome assembly GCF_035594125.1 of Scylla paramamosain. NCBI lineage: Eukaryota > Metazoa > Arthropoda > Malacostraca > Decapoda > Portunidae > Scylla > Scylla paramamosain. The sequence continues at coordinate 26,824,356 of NC_087160.1, forward strand.
TAGGAAAAGAGCAAAGTGATTGGATAAATATAAGAAGAGGAGTAAGAAAGGGTTGTGTGCTATAACCAGATCTGTCCTCCCTGTATAGTGAAATGAAAATCAAAACAGTTGAAGGACGGGAATGTTTCAATATTGTAAGACAAAATATAAACAATATAAGATAAGCGGACGACACATTGTTAATAGCGGACACTCAAGAAAAATTACAAAATATTTGACAATAGTGAAGGAGGCGAGTGAAGAAAGGGATTTGACAATAAATACAGGCAAAACAGAAGTGATGGTGATTAGCAAGAAGGCACAAGTTCCCAGATGTAATGTCAGAATAAATAATAAGATGATTAAGCAAGTGAGAAGATTTTGCTGCCTTGGAAGCTGTATCACGGAGGATCGTAGATGTAACATAGATATCAAAAGACGGATATGTGAAGCGAAGGCGGCATTTCAGAAGATGAGAAATATGCTAAGTAATATACACCTATCAATAAGAACGAAAAACAGAGTAGTAAAAACTTATCTAGTCTGTTTTACTATATGGATCAGAAACATGGAGTATTAGTCAACAGATGGAGAAAAAGTTGGAAGCTTTTGAAATGTGGTGCTGGAGAAGACTACTGAAAATTTCCTGGACAGAGAGAATATCAAATGAGGAGGGGTGTAGTTAGCATGATCAGAAGATCAGTGTGTGCTTGTATGTATTTCTTTCACTCACATTTATACATTTACGAACATCTGTCCTTCTCATTCATTCGTACGTTCATCTGTTTTTTTATGTACATTCTCATTGCACGCACGTAACGGGGCGACAGGTAATGAGGATAGTTATGACATCCTACACCTGGATTTTAGTAAGGCATTCGATAAGGTACCCCATCAAAGTCTCTTGAGAAAGGTTATGGGGCAAGGGATACATGACAAGGTGTTGGGCTGGATAAGATCGTGGTTAGGCGTCAGGCGACAGAGTTTTAGTAAATGGCTCTAAATCCGAGTGGTGTCCAGTAATTAGTGGCGTGCCACAGTATCAGTTTTAGGGTCATTAATGTTTTCAAAATATATTAATGACCTATATAGTAGGATTAGTAGCGATGTTAGTAAATTTTCGAATGACACGAAGATAGGCAGATTAATTTGGTCAGATTCGGATGCCATCGCCTTACAAGCAGATTTGGAGAGGATGAACGAATGAACAGACAGATGACAAATGCAGTTTAATGTTAACAAATGTAAAATTCTAAGTGTAGTTAGAAGAAACCCAGACAGTAGGTACACAATAAAGAACGAATCTCTGGTAATTTCAGAAAACAAAACAGATTTAGGAGTTATATGTAGTTAGCACTGATCTCCGTCTAAGAAAACAATACATAGAGGCCAGAAATAAGGTAAATCGAGTATTAGGATTAATTTTTGGTGGTGTTAAAGAGTAGAAGTCCCGAAGTAATATTGAAGTTATATTTGGCGCTGGTCAGATTATGCTGTGCAGTTCTGGTCCCCATATTACAGGAAGGAAATAGGTCTATTAGAATCAGTACAAAGGAAAATGACTGATAGGATATAGACAATGAGGGGTATCTCTTACGAAACCAGACTGAAGCTTTTCAATTTGCATTCCTCAGAGAGCAGTAGGTTAAGAGGGTACCTGATAAAAGTCTTTAAGCGGTGTAGGGGTTATAACAAGGGTGACGTAAACAAAATTTTCATGATCAATAATCAAGATAGAAAAAGAAATAATGGGTTCAAGCCTGAAAAAAAGAAGAAGTTAGGTTTAAGGAGACAGGAAGGAATCAGGTTGTTAGTGTTGAGTCATTAGGGAGCTTTAAAAGATTAGACAAATTTATGGATGGAGACGATAAAAAAAAATAAGTAAGAATATTTCATATAGGGACTGCCACGTGTAGGCCTGAAGACTTTTGCAGCTTTAAAAATGTTCTTATACTCTTACATTCTTATTTATCTTTTGATCTCCAATGACGCATTTATGAGTACCTGTCTTTCCGACCCATGCATTTTTCATCATCTCTCTCTCGCACGTGTCCACCAGATACTCCGCTTTGATTCACTCGAGCCGCCTCGTCTGCTCCAATTAGTCAGCCTCTGGTATTGTATCCGAATCCACCATTCAGACTTCCCATCACAATTGCTCCCTAGCTCTTTCTCTCTCCCCTTCTCCCTCCATAAGTTCCCTCAGCACTCTCTGTTAGCAATCGCTCAAACTTTCCCTCTTATTACTTGTGCTTTCACTCCTGGGTCCATTAGTCCTTAACCATTACAGACCACCTCTCCTCATTACTACTCCTCTCGTCCACAGTCTTGATTCAATCTCTTCCACTCATTCTTCTCCCTTAGTCATCCCTCATTCTCTCAGACGCTCCTGATTCAACGCCTTTAAATATCAAGCCTGTATCACATCTTCCAGCTCCAGTACGGGGTTCCTTAGCGTCCACGTTCCCTTTCGAAATTCACTTTATTCAGGTGATTTCAGATTCCCAAAGTTAAGTCCTCTGCTCTCCTCTAGTGCCGTGATGTTAAAAACTGCTCTATTCTGAGTACATTTTGAGAACTCTTTCCCTCACTCGCACGGAACACAAGTCCTGTCCTCTGGTGTTGTGATGTTAAGACTGTTTTATTCTACCAGCAAATTCAGTTCCCTTTTTTCAGCCACACGGAACGCAAAGACGAGCTACAGCGTCACTTGATCCTGCTGTTGCGTCACAAAATCATCATCAATAACCTCTCGATGCATAGGTAGTTTTTCTCACGCCCTGGAGTCCCGCTCTGCCATTTATAATATCCCCAGTAAATGACATAAGTTACTATGGTTCTCCTCCTTCCTCTCCTCCGGCCCGTCCAACGTCGTTCAGTTCCCTGCCCTCCTCGTCGCCTCCGGGTCATGCTTCTCACATATTGTCCCTCTCCTCCTTCTTTCCGGCACTGGTCACCGAGTGATGCTCTTTCCTTACTGTCTGACTGCATTACGAGAAATAGTGAAAAAGAAAAATACGAGTACTTAAAATGCAAGGAAGATGTACTGGTTAACCCTTAAACTCTCTTCCTGTTACTGTATTTCCTCCAGTCTACAGCTTTAAATGTTTCAAAGGAGTATCAAAACACCTCAGAAAATATAAAACCTCTCTCTCTCTCTCTCTCTCTCTCTCTCTCTCTCTCTCTCTCTCTCTCTCTCTCTCTCTCTCTCTCTCTCTCTCTCTCTCTCTCTCTCTCTCTCTCTCTCTCTCTCTCTCTCTCTCTCTCGGTTGTCCTTCTATTTTGTTTTCTGCATTTGAGAGAGTTTCTTAATCCATCTCTTTCTTTGTCTTGGTTAATCTCCTTAATAAATAAAAAAAATCCTGCTCGTCGAAGTCCTTTATCCTCCAAAGATTAGGGCTTTCTCTCTTTCCTAAGCATTATTACTGATTTCCTGGTCTGGTGTAGAAATTAATGTGTCCACAGATAAATAGAAATAAGAAACTCATATAGATTATTCTTCTTTCATCTAAAGAGCTTCACACAGCCTCCACAGCTCAGTATCATCATCATTACTGCTATCAGTATCACCACGGAGATTATATTGCCAAGGAATGTACATAGGAAAGATAGGATTCAGACTATAAGTTTTCTATACCAGTCGAGTAAAGAGAAACGACAAGGAGGCACGGATGTGTGTGTGTGTGTGTGTGTGTGTGTGTGTGTGTGTGTGTGTGTGTGTGTGTGTGTGTGTGTGTGTGTGTGTGTGTGTGTGTGTGTGTGTGTGTGTGTGTGTGTGTGTGTAGTGAAGGAGGATAAAGTCTTAACAGGAGAAGACTAACAGGACAAGATAAGGCAAGACACGAACAGACAAGATAAGTCTCGGCTGTCGCAGACAGCCTCACAGGTCACAGCAAGCAGCGCCAAGACTTGTGAGCTGAGCGTGGTGGAGTCGCTTCAGCATGATGTGTCAACCACGTAATCGTAAACTCCCGCTGTGATTTGAACGCTGACTGGATGAGAGTGAACGCTAATACTAGAAGTACTCGGAAGATTGACAATTAAAATAAAAGAAAAAGAAAAAAGAAAATGGACGCCATTGCTAAAATTATTCGGAACACCGACTATTAAAAAAAATATATATATCCTTAGCTAGAACTACTCTGAATACTGGCAACTAAAAGTAAAAATTAATTATAATAACAGAATTACACGGAATATTGGCAATCAAAAAGTGAAAAAATTTACTTCAGTACTAAAAATATGGATGTTAACTAAAATGACTCAGTACATTGGCAATTAAAAAGTAAAAATCAACGCCAACTTAAAGGACTCGCAATACTGGCAGTTAAAAAAAATAGAAGTGAACATTGATACTGAAATCATTCGGAATATTGGCAACTGAAAAAAAAAAATACGAACACTAAAATTATTCCGAATATTTACAATTAAAAAGAAAACGAACAAAAGCAGAAATAATGGCTGTATTTCTTTGTCACCGCATAATAGTAAACTTATGCGGTGTTACAATTAGTCAAATTCATAAAAACTAAGAAAAAAAAAACCAGGAAGAAAAATACAAAAAAAAAGGGGGGATTGTTTCCTTCATCAACATTCAATGCAGCGATAAAAATGAACACTAACACTATCATGCTTCAGGACACTGGTGACAATAAATAACACCAGAAAAAGAAAGAAAGAAAGAAAGAAAGAAAGAAAGAAAAAGGAAAAAAAAAATCGAGAGTTGTTTTTCTTTGTCACATATAAACAGACCTCCGACAGCAGACCTCTTCTCAATAATACCTGCCGCTGCCACAAAAGAGGAAGGCTACATCCTACCCGTTCTAGTCAATAGATTGGAAAGCTGGTGTGGTGTTACGAAACTCTCGGAACGAAAACTTGAGGTTGTTCTAACGGCTTAGACTGCTTATACTTGTACCTCGTCCCTCACTCTGAGTCCACACACGTGGCCAGCAACAGCGAAGGAAGCAGCGGGGTGATGCTGACTTACGTACGTGGAATATAATGCATACAACGCCAGCTTTTTCTCTTTGTCTTTCTTACTTGGCACGTTTCTACTCTCCATTAAAGGTAGCGATGTTGTTGTGATGATTTTATATTGGCACACTTTCACTTCTTTTTTTCCTTTTTTTCGTATCACAACTCAAACTAATTGCTTGTTTGCGTTAATTTACGTTAGCAATGTCATCATTTTCTATGGCACATTTATATATATAACTTTTCATATCTTACACTTTTCTTCCGCTCGTTATAATAGCAATAGCGCTTGTCGTAATTATCTACCATATATCCTCCTCCCCTCAGTCTCTTAATGCGCCATTATATTCCTTTGAAGTAACTTTCCATATTCGAGCACTCTAGTCTCACTCTCTGTTGGCTGTATCACTTTCCATATCTTTTCATTTTTTTCCTCCCTTACTACATCAAGAGAGGAAGACAAGAAGCGCTGTTTTTGATAAGCATTTTAACTCTTTCTTCTTTTTCTTCTTGTTCTTCTTGTTCTTCTTGTTCTTGTTCTTCTTCGTCGTCGTCGTCTTCTTCTTCGTCTTCTTCTTCTTTATCTACATCATTTGGCTGCCAAGTGGCTAACGATGGTTGTACTTAGTGTTCTGGAATAGCCTTCTTGGTACGTGGCTTTTACAGGTTGTGTAAAGCATGGAACTACTGAAATCATCTCCCACCTCCTGCTTCTCTCCACTACAAACTTTCTTACGTGTGTGTGTGTGTGTGTGTGTGTGTGTGTGTGTATCTTGTGGGACTGAATAAGTGAGTTGCCTTTCGCTTAACTTTGCCATTTATGGAAGTTAGCCAGTGGTGGTGGTGGTGGTGGTGGTGGTGGTGGTGGTGGTGGTGGTGGTGATGGTTCTACTAATTACACGTCTTGCGTATTTTTTCTTCTTAATCTTTCGTAATTTCTTTCACAGCGATTCTTAATAAGATTTGAAATGTAGGAGAAAAGTTCTTCTGCATGAGGAGAAAACCCAGAGAGAGAGAGAGAGAGAGAGAGAGAGAGAGAGAGAGAGAGAGAGAGAGAGAGAGAGAGAGAGAGAGAGAGAGAGAGAGAGAGAGAGAGAGAGAGAGAGAGAGAGAGAGAGAGAGAGAGAGAGATGCTTCACCTGCTATCAACAAACCAGAAAGCTGTCCCAGTGATTTTTATTCATAGCAAAGCCTCAGCCAATGAGCCAACCAGTAGCGCGGACAGCAGACTTCCCACATTACTACTTCCCCTCTCCTCCTCCACAACTCCGGGACACTTCATATATCACGCCTCCCTATACATTCCCTCCCACACACCCGCCCACCAAGGTCCCGAAACACCTGCGATTTCTATATATTTAGTGAAGTTACAATTACATACGGTGCAGCCACTCTCGTTCCTTTCAACCTAAAACACGCATGTGTCGCTATAAAAAATAACTTTGGCTTTCTTTTAATGTTCTCTTAGTAACACTTGCGGCACAGGGAGACAGGCAGCGTGTGTGGTGTCAGTGTTATGTAAGGGATTTAAGGTTTTTGGTTCTAGTGAGATATTACGTAGGCACGCTAAGATGTTGCTTCAATCTATCGATCACTTTTTGAAGCAAGATTACGTAACGATAATTTCAAAGTCGTGTGTTTCACGTGTCATGTATGTAGGCTGTCAAGGAGCACACACGAGCAAAATGAATAGATAAATAAATAAATAAATAAATAAACAAATAAATAGAAATAAAAATAAAATAAAGTGAACTGGAATATACGTCACTCAGTTTGCTATTCCTTTGCCAGTTAGTATCACAGAAAAAAAAAAAGGCCATAAATTTACAGCCAGTGGCGTCTTGATGCTTCCTTTCTGAAGCAGGTGAGGCTGCAGGTAAATATCTCTCTCGGAATCAGATGAGTGTCAAACAGAGTGTCAATTAGAAAGCGATCCATCACGCGCACCCTTAGCATTGCCGCCACGTACCCGGAGTGATGTGATCCCACACACCCGTCATTCCCTTGCCAGCGCCTCCCATACCCCGCCCCCTATAGTGACGGGCGAGTGGTGGGCGCAGATGAAGACGCTTCCCGTTTGCCTAATATCAATACAATCCATGTCTTTATGCTGTTTCAGACCGAGGAGAGTGAAGGAAAGCGTGTTATTGTATGTGCTTTGGTTTTCAGTGTGCACTTATCATGCTTTGGTGGTGAGAAACCTGTGATTTGTAATAAGCAAAGCATTAGATATTTACAGTTCTTGTCCTTGGTAACAAATACAGAAAAACAGAATAAACTCTGCGTCATGAAGAACATCACATCTTTACGGTTCTCTTGTTTTCATAAAAAATAAATAAATAAAATAAAATTACGCACTCAAGAGAAGTTCCTCACAGTCTCCGTGGTGCACAAGAATCCTGCAGGACTCTGGCAAAGAGCCGCGACACACAGGAACACCGCTTGGCGTGGCGGTGCCGGGGTGCCACCGCCCTGACGTGCAGCGGATAAGGTCTGCACTGACGTCAGGAAGCTCCTCCCTCACACACATGGACACACACAGGCAAGATTTAACGTTCTGCTGCACAAGGGAATTTACTTAGCGTCCCATCACCGAATCCCGTCATGAAAGTTACAGTAAACCTTTAGTTAATATTCATAATGGGAACAGAACGCCATGCTGGCAGCGAGGACGGCATGGAAGCTTGACAACGTGGTTGTATGACGCGGCGGGCGGGGCCATGCCCTGACCGGCATGGTAAGCACTGTCGGCATGATTGTGTATTCCAGTCCACCCCAGGAACTACTCAGTGACACATGCCCTTGTCGCCTTGCCTTGGGAGACTTGTTTCCGTATCTGCCCAGCATGTGGCGAGCCTTCCGGCCCCACACCTGTCTTGGCGAGTAGCAGGACGGTGCACTGCTGGACACGAATGAGGAAGTTCTGCGAGGATGGAGTCAGGAAGAGAAATGATGAGAAAGATTAGAAAGAAGCAGATGGAGTTTATAAGATATGTGGAAGGAAGCTTTACAAAACCCAAGTTTGGCGACATAGAAGGAAGGAAGTCAAAGGAGAGATCCAGGGAGGAGTATATGGACAGCTTGGTGAGGAGCGGTATGAGAATACACACTACAGGACTGCTGCAGGTGGCCGCGGAGAGAAAGGTGGTCTGCCATGGTCACCAGTGTCCTTAGGAGTACCGCAGTGAATGAAAGGACAATGGTGGCCAAAAATCGAACAACCTTCCGCCCTCAATCAAACTGTGCTACGTGTGATTTGTTGCCCTTGGCCAGCGTCCTTCCTACATAAAAAAAAAAAAAAAAAATCCACTGATGTGTAGACAATCTTACAAAACCTGACTACTTATATATTTTTAGCAGATCAGAGGACTTAGTTGCTGGCGTAGTGCATTACTCGATTATTAACCGTGAATGTACAATTCCATATACTAAAGATTCCAAAATTAACTAAAAACCACAAGGACGAAATCAGAACAAGCATCACTGCAGGACAGAAGGCAATGAGTAACTAACCTAAGACAATAATAAATCTTACAAGGCGCGTACACTGACAATAATATTCAAATAGCGCAAGTATGAGAGAGAGAGAGAGAGAGAGAGAGAGAGAGAGAGAGAGAGAGAGAGAGAGAGAGAGAGAGAGAGAGAGAGAGAGAGAGAGAGAGAGAGAGAGAGAGAGAGAGAGAGAGAGAGACCTGCTACCTTTCATTTTTTCTCCTCCTCCTCCTCCTCCTCCTCCTCCATCAATACATATATCCCCTCATTCATGTTTGGGCGGGGAGCAGCGAAGCTGCAGCTCGTTACAGATGTTATTCCTGCACCACGCTGTTGTGTATACCTAAGTTTGTCCATAATGGGACTCAGGGAAGTGAAACTGCTTTCCCTTTGCTCTATTCTGGTCTTTGGAGAGAGAGAGAGAGAGAGAGAGAGAGAGAGAGAGAGAGAGAGAGAGAGAGAGAGAGAGAGAGATTCAGATTCAGATCTGAATCTGAATCTCTCTCTCTCTCTCTCTCTCTCTCTCTCTCTCTCTCTCTCTCTCTCTCTCTCTCTCTCTCTCTCTATCTATCTATCTATCTATCTATCTATCTACCTATCTATTCTATCTATCTCTATCTCTCTGGATGCTTCCTTTATATATGTTTAATCTTTGGTATGCTTAAATTGCTTGAATTCCCAGTTTTGATCCCTTTCACGATGAATATATATATATATATATATATATATATATATATATATATAGAGAGAGAGAGAGAGAGAGAGAGAGAGAGAGAGAGAGAGAGAGAGAGAGAGAGAGAGAGAGAGAGAGAGAGAGAGAGAGAGAGAGAGAGAGAGAGAGAGAGAGAGGGGGTGGGTGGGGTGGAGAAATAAACTAGTGATGGAAAATGAGGCGAGGACGATGAGCGGAAGGAAGACTCAGGGAGAGAATGGGTGTGAAGGAGGAGGAGGAGGAGGAGGAGGAGACCAGAGTACCACAAGGACTTAAGAACATAAGAAGATTGCTACAGGCATCCTCATCCATAAAATATATTCCTCCTTCCCTTAAAAGCTTTCTATCGTCGCCACGCTGCCTCCCACAAAGGTGCTAAGCCTGTACATACCACTCATTCTGTGCAGTATTTATGAACCAATTGCTACCTACTCTCTCTCTCTCTCTCTCTCTCTCTCTCTCTCTCTCTCTCTCTCTCTCTCTCTCTCTCTCTCTCTCTCTCTCTTGAAACTCAGAGGTATTAATGTATATGCGGCGAGCTATTATTTTTGATATCGTGGCCTGGTTAGTGTCATCCTTGCTTAATAAACGTATTTCCTATTTCAAGGGTCTTCGTCTTACTAGGGAATTATTATATATGTGGTGTTTTAAGGAGGAAGACGAGGTAGCAGTAGTAGTAGTAGTAGTAGTAGTAGTAGTAGTAGTAGTAGTAGTAGTAGTAGTAGGAGGAGGAGGAGGAGGAGGAGGAGGAGGAGGAGGAGGAGGAGGAGGAGGAGGAGGAGGAGGAGGAGGAGGAGGAGGAGGAGGAGGAGGAGAAGGGGGAGGAGGAGGAGGAGGAGGAGGAGGAGGAGGAGGAGGAGGAGGAGGAGGAGGAATACAGAAATACATATAAAAGACGAGTGACAGGAGGCCTTGCGACCTATGACGAGGTTACTCGTTTACTATACTATAACTACAAACTATAAAGAAGGAGGCGTTACCCGGGAGGACAAAGACGAAAAACACCCCGCTTGCAGAGAGGAACGAACGGAGAAATTTATATAGGAAAGATGGAAAATAGAGAACTATTCTAAATAGTACTGTCTCTACCAAAAAAAAAAAATCTGAATCCATTTTCTTTGTAATATTTATCTTATCTATTTTTAAACGTAACAACCATGTTTACCTGGACTACAGATGCAGGTAGTTTATTTTAAAAGTCAGCAACACGTATGATGAAAACTTTCTTCCCAAATCAGTGTTAAATCTTTACCCTTTAAGTTTCAAGCCATTATTTCCTGTTATCGATTGCAAGGAGATCTCGAAGAGATTTTCGTAATCTATCTTATCTATATTTTAAAGTATTTTGAAGGTTTCGATGAAATAACCTCTGATTCGACGATCTCTTAGGGAAAACATATTAAATCTTTTTAAAACGTTCTTCATAAGACAGACCACGTATTTCTGGAATCAGTTTTGTTGCTCGTCTTTAAAAGCTCTCCAATCTGTTTACATCCTTTACATATCATGGAGACCAGAACTGAACTGCATACTCCATGTGCGGTCTCACTAACGAAGTATACAAACGCGTTATGACTTCAGGTATTTTACAATAAGAATTACGCACAATAAATCCCAAGATGGTATTTGCTTTACGACTTTGCAGCCGAACATTGCGTACCGCATTTCAAATCACTTACTTCTTACTATTACGGCCAAGTCTTTCTCTTCAGTAACTTTGATCACATACTTACTTTACATTGTTATAAGACGATGTGCATTATTTTACATTTCGCTCCATTAAAATTAAAAATCCATTTGTCATTCCATGTACTTAGGTTATCTAAATCCCGCTAGATGGCCTCACAGTCGTCGTTTGTGAGCACTTTATCCAATAGTTTATTATCGTCGGCAAATTTGGATATTTTCGATAAAATGCCGCAATCTAAATCATTAACATACATCAAAAAGAACAACGGATCCAAAACTGAACCCTGAGAGACACCACTCGTAACTTAAATCCAATCGGAGGCTTCTCCATTTATAATCACTCGTTGTTTCCGATTAGTTAGCCAACTTTTAACCCAAACGCACAACTTTTTTCCCATTCCGGTTGATTTCAGCTTAATTAAAATGCGCTTATGCGGTACGTAGCAGGAGGAGGAGGACGAGGAGGAGGACGATGGGGACAAGGAGGAGGAGGAGGAGGAGGAGGAGGAGGAGGAGGAGGAGGAGGAGGAGGAGGAGGAGGAGGAGGAGGAGAAGAAGAAGAAGAAGAAGAAGAAGAAGAAGAAGAAGGAGGAGGAGAAGAAGAAGAAGAAGAAGAAGAAGAAGAAGAAGAAGAAGAAGAAGAAGAAGAAGAAGAAGAAGAAGAAGAAGAAGAAGAAGAAGAAGAAGAAGAAGAAGAAGAAGAAGAGAAAGAGGTAGAAGAGAAACAAGAAAAGAAAAGAAAAGAAAAGAAAACTAACGACAACAATAACAAGAATAACGATAATAATGATAATAATAATAATAATAATAATAATAATAATAATAATAATAATAATAATAATAATAATAATAATAATAATAACAAAAACAACAACAAAAAACACTCAATTCACAAGAAAAATCCAGGCCTAACCAATAGCTTCCTCATCCCCCCTACCCAGAATAACATTAATTTCCTCTCCTCCTTCCTGTACAAACTCTATGGGAATCTGCCTGCACATACACTCCCACCGCAAGAAACACACACAAACCACACAACACGATCAAGACAGTGCCGGACAGTACACGTAAATATGAACCGTAATCTGAAACACTTCTACACTGCACCTCCACTACATTAAAAAAAAAAATTCTAGTTGAAGTTACACGAGTTTTTAAGGTTGTTTTTTTTTTACCGTTCTATTAGCGCAATAACAAGATTTTTTTATATTATTAACTGGAGAAACACTCTCGATAACACGGCTAAAATCATCTCTGTGGCCTTTGAAAATATTCGAGGTGAGAGAGAAAAAAGTTTCAGAATACATGTTATCAGTCGAGCCACGCTGCCCTCGGCACCACATGACTCATCTCCTGGTAATGAAATTCAACACTCCCTTTCCTCGCTTCTTAGAATGCATATCTTTTCTTAGAACTGAGGAACACTCCTGAGTCTGTCCTGGAACCTGACCCGCCTCTACTGGTATTATCGCAGGTGTGACCTAAGCATTATAGGATGTTGTATTTTCCTACGGTCAGTGTACTTGCTGACATAAACCTTCATCTGCCACTTGTCTTAACTCTCGAATATTGTAAAGGATTTCCTATTTCAAGATGTTGGTTGGGGTCAGACTACCTTCGCTCTCGGTCCCGCATTCTTAAATAGTTCGTTTCTTTCATAGGGAATATTTTCAGAAGCCTCAGATATGACTGGCCACGTGCCCATAGGTGTTTTTTTTCTTACTGGTGGTGTAGAAATATTATTGCTTTACTGGAATGACGAAAACATCCTTGAAAATCCCAGTAATTACTTTATTGGTTTTATTAATTTATTTCTGGCCTTGCTCGCTGTCCTCTATACATAAAGGAAAAAAATCTCCCTCTTTACAATAATATCCCTTAAAAATTTCTGCTCTCATCCCCTCACACGTGCACCTGATGCGTCCCTGCTGTGTACCATCGCTTGCTGCTCCGGTGTAAACAACTAACAGGCAGAGCTCACAGTGAACGCTTTACTCCTGCCCTCAACATTCACTGCTTTCTCCTCTGTTGTCTATAACGGGCCACTCATGTCAGCTTCGGATCGGTTTTAGCTTCCCTTGCTCCCCTATTCCTTTCCCTTCTTGATTTCCAGCGTTATATGTTCTTCCTTACTGAGTACTCCTCCTCTCGCCACTCTTTGTTTACTGCTATGTTCTCTGTAACGGGGCCAGTGTTGTCAGCTTTCCTTGCTTCACTAATCTTATCCCTTCGTTTTCTTTCTGACTTAAATGTTCTTCCTCACTCCTTACTCCTTACTTTCTTACTTCTGCTTGGTTTTGGTTTTAGCTTCTCTTACTTCCCTTATCTTGTCCCGTCCTACTTTGTTCTTCCTTGCAGTTCTAATTCAATGTATTATTCACTAGATATATTGAAATGTCAGATGAAGGAGAGAGATGAGACACTGGAGGACTGGGAGACCGAAAAGAAGAAGAGAATAAGGAAAGGAGGAGGAATATTGTGGAAGGCAAGGAACTGAGAGATAGGGAGAGGGGGGGAGGTGGAAGGGGCAAAAGACAGAGGCGTTGTGGGCGTGGGGCGGGAACGGGAAGGGGGGGGTGGTGGTGCAGGCTTTGTGCTGCAAATAGCATCACTATAAACATAACCACTAGCGCTGATCCACGCACGCAAGCACGCACGCACGCACGCACGCACACAAACAGACAAACATGACGAGGCGGGTACTTTTAGCGTGCGCAAACACATGCAAGGTGGCACGTACATACACACGTACGTACACACACACACTCACACACACACACACACACACGATAACCATTATGTCCCTTTGAGTTTATAAATAGCGTCGCAAATTCTTTTCATCACCTGTTCGTACTAAAAGAAAAAGAAGCATCCTGTTTCCGTTTTGAAGTCCACATGTGGCTTACATTTGATAAACTAACCGAGACAATGAGGCAGGAAGCTGAGTCCATGCGCTGTGTTGAGAGATATATGATAAGTAAACAAAAAGTACTCGTTCAGGTATTATTAGAAAACTGACCAAACAGAGACCCCATTGTACTGAAACTAGTGAATTATTGTGAAAAAAAAAAGTGAGGTAAAGAAAAAAAGTATTTCGTTTATGCTTTGTTGTTGTTAGGAGAGATGCAAATAACACTGTATTCTTTTTCAAGTCTTATACTATTAACAGGCTGAGTTACTGAGTTAAAAGAGCGTAAAATGTTGTGAGAAATCTCGTGAGTATGAGATTTAAAAACACATAAAAGATACTTGATTAATGAATGCAATATTGTATAACTAACGGATTTGTTTTTATTAATTTGTTTTCATACCTTTTACACTAAATATACGCGGAGCTCCTGTGTTGAAATGTTTACTGTTTTTGTCACTAGTGTCGTGGGGGAACGCAGGGTAGCAAGATTAGAAGCACATACAACCCACACTTGACCAAAACAAAAAAGTTAATAATGCAACTCAGCCAACGTTGTTTGCTTACACGCTGACTTATTGAGCTTACGTCATTAATATTTCACCGTTAACATAAAACTTAAATAAAAATAGCTAACAGTACAGCAGCGATAACTTCCTTTGTTTAACATCTATTTTGAAAACCTGAGACAACACTCTTTGTCTATACACAGACTTACTAAGCTTACTTCACTAATATTTCACCGCCAATTTACGTGGTTACATGTATTAAAATAAAGCACGTAAAGATTAAAAAGAAAGCAGCTAACAGTAGAGCATCGAGAACATTCTTTGTTTAAAACTCATTTCGAAAACCATGTATCAATTATACACAGCAATATTTCATGGTAATAAACCGGTGAGGATCGAGGAGGTGAGGTGCGTCGCGGCGTGCTTATTGTGTGCGCCTGTTGGGTCTTGCCGGGAGGCGGGAGGCGGCTCTAAGCGCTCCATTACCTTACCCACGACGCGCTCTAATCCCATCCCTCCAACGCAACCCAGAAGCCGTGATTCCGGCCCACCTCGCTACATACAGGCCCGACACTGTTCACTTCCCACACAGGCGAGTCAGTATGTTCAGCGTTCCAAAGCTCCGGACATCCTGTTTGTTGGAAGTTTTATCTAATAACCAGATAAAAAAAATCAGAGAGCGGGCGAGTCCCTTGGAGATTCAACATGTCCTGCGTTTTACAGTTATGTTTTTGAGTTGATGCTTAAAATTATTGGCCTCATGAAGACTATGTACTCATCCAGACACGAATTACTGCAGATATGCATATTGATTTTTCCTTCTGTCAGAGATTGAAATACAATATAAATATACAAATATAAACAACTATTGTATGACAAGTGAAGTGCCACTTTGTCATTTTTTCTTCGCTCGCGCGCACGCGCGCGCGCGCGCGCGCGCGCGCGTGTGTGTGTGTGTGTGTGTGTGTGTGTGTGTGTGTGTGTGTGTGTGTGTGTGTGTGTTTGTGTGTGTGTGTGTGTTTGGTGTGCATGTTTCAAACCCACATATTTCCGCAGAAATTCCACGTGTTTTGATTCGATTATAACGTGATTTATTTACCTATCTGCCAAGGAAATCGGACTCAAGCAAAAAAAATTGACAAAAAATAAACATTAAAAAAAAAAAGCTCGATTAACTTGCCACTTCCAAATGTTTTTCTTTTATGCCAAAACTTTAAATCACTCCATCTTATACACGCATAACACTGGATGAGAAAAAAAATAAATGAACATACAAGCAACAGAATTATGTATACAAAACACTCACCATAAATACATTCCCCGCTCGTCACTGTCACAACTTTTCAGCATCACGTCGTCAATTGTTGTTAGGTTTCATGATTGACACCCACGTGATTCCCCCTTTCATGCCCTTCTAGAGTATAAAAAAAAAATAAAATAGTGAACAAAAAGACAGGATACTGCTGGACTAATAATAAAATAGTTAATATATCGAGCCGTAACATTCGACTCTTCTCAGCCCGCTTCATTAAGGCAAAGATTCATAAGTTTCAGTCCAGTACGATGTGTTTTTTTTTTTTTTTATTCCGGATATGATAAGAAAGAAAGAAAGAAAGAAAGAAAAGAGAAACACAGGAAACAAAATAAAGATAAAAGAGAAGAGGAAGAAGATGGTGATAATGAAGACAAAGAAGAATAAGAAGAAAGGTCACAAGCACATAATTTGGGGTTCAGGTTACATTGGTGTCGAGTGTGAAGTGTGAGGAGTGAGTGCGCTACGTGAGAGAGAGAGAGAGAGAGAGAGAGAGAGAGAGGGAGAGAGGAGAGAGAGAGAGAGAGGAGAGAGAGAGGAGAGAGAGAGAGAGAGAGAGAGAGAGAGCACCGTGGTATCTTCCTCCTCCACGGGGTTATCTCAGAAAAAACAAATACTTCCTGACTCCCTCTCTCACCATGACACGATTATATTACCCACGTTCTGTCCAGCGGCGCACCTTTCTTTTCTCATGCACCCCCCGACACTAACTAACAGTAACTCTCTCTCTATACATGGCAGCTAAGAAGGAGGGGGAGAAGAGGTACGTATCTGTTTCTCAGGAAAGTTTAAATGGTGTGATCTTGCTACAAAATTTTCTTAGGAAGACTTCAATGTAGTTTTTCCTGTGTATCCCTAAGGTTAGTTTGATGTTACACGATACAGTGCGGGATAGAAATGTAAAGCTTCATGGAATTTTATAATATACTCGTCCAGTTTCTCGAAAATCTCCTCACGACTTGAAGGAGCTTTATTCACTTCACTCTTCCTGCTTTCAAAATATTTTCATCATTTCACTGCGACCTTTTCTTATGTATGTTTGTAAGAATGATTTGATACTTCACTGTGAAGTACGTGGTAAGAAAACATAGACACGCTTCAGGGAACTTTATATAACGTACTCTTGCCTGATTTAAAATGTTTTTATCACGACCGATTTTTTCTTACGTGTGCATGTGTTAGCACCTGGACGCTACTGCACGAAGTACATAGTGGAAAGTAAAAAATAAAAGTACTTTTCAGGGAACTACATATTATACTTTCCCTGCTCTCAAAATCTTGTCATCACTACTTTGCATTTGCAACGTGTAAATGTGTTAGTAATTACACGACAAAATATAAGAATATGAGAAATAAAGGAAGTACTTTTTAGGAAACTCTAAGTACAATACTCTACCTGCTCTATTTTTTTATTTTTTTTTTATTATAAGTACCGCTTCACTTTTCCTACATATATTAGCGGAAGTAATATGACACCACGCAGATCAAACGTTTCTAATGTAGTATAAAGAAGCTTCTCCAGGGAACTTTAAGTACACGTTCTTCTAATACTCGGAAATCTTGCCACTGTGACTTTTGACTTATGTACTTATGTTTTTATCTTTTTAATCTTTTAATACGCTTATGCTTAAGTGATCTGCCGCAGGGTTGATATGCAGATATATTAATCTGTGTAGAGTGAAGCACAAGTCTTGTCCTATCCACTCCTACGCTGATGATACCACCCTGCACTTTTCCACGTCTTTTCATAGACATCCAACCCTTCAGGAGGTAAAACATATCACGCAGGGAAGCCACAGAACGCCTGACTTCTGATCTTTCTAAAATTTCTGATTGGGGCAGAGCAAACTTGGTATTGTTCAATGCCTCAAAAACTCAATTCCTCCATCTATCAACTCGACACAACCTTCCAAACAACTATCCCCTCTTTTTCAATGACACTCAACAGTCCCCCTCTTCTGCACTGAACATCCTCGGTCTGTCCTTTACTTATAATCTGAACTGGAAACTTCACATCTCATCTCTAGCTAAAACAGCTTCTATGAAGTTAGGTGTTCTGAGACGTCTCTGTCAGTTTTTCTCACCCCCCCCAGCTGCTAACTCTGTACAAGGGCCTTATCCGTCCATTGTATGGAGTATGCTTCACATGTCTGGGGGGTTTGTATCACAGATCCTTCATAATGGCATGGTCTCTATGCTGAAACGTTGGAAGGGAATAAAGATGCTCCCCGCTGCACTCGCTGTGTGTGTGTGTGTATGTGTGTGCTTTAATGTACAATTCCTCCTTTAGATATTAATCTGTCTACATCCACCAAATATGAATAACAAATAAGTCTACCTGACATTCAAATTCATCTGACATGAGCTGGACTGCCACGTGCAGACCTGACGGCTTCTTGCAGCTTCTCTAATGTTCTTATGGACGAACGAGACGGAGAGGAGGAAAAGAGAGGAGAACTGAGTGAATAATATGTATAATAATATAATAAAACAATAATCCTACTTACTCTTAACAATGGTTTAGAGGAAGCTCACGGAATGGTAAATGCTTGTAAATTTCAACGCACCGTTATATATTTTGCCTTCTCATAAATGATGACTGCTCAAGTAACTTCATTCACACAGTACGTACTTGTCTGCGGTGATCAGTTAAGTAATGCTGTGGAGAAACTGAACTCTCTGCGATACTGAAGGTGCTTTAAAAGATACGCTATCTACTTTTCCTTTTTCTTCTGAGTGTTATAGTATTTCAGTTTTTGTAGTATCTCGCCATACTCACATACGAGTACGTACTCTCTCTCTCTCTCTCTCTCTCTCTCTCTCTCTCTCTCTCTCGTCTCTCTCTCTCTCTCTCCTCTCTCTCTCTCCTCATCTATGTAAGTGCATGTCGGGAAATATTTGATTGATGCAGCATAGTAATAATTATAATATGAAATTCTTCTTCTTCTTCTTATTATTATTATTATCATTATTATTATTATCATTATTATTATTATTATTATTACTATTACTATTTTTATTACTACTACTACTACTACTACTACTACCACCACCACCACCACCACCACCACCACTACTACACCGATGAGAAGAACATTAAGTAATAGAAAATATCTGGCAACAGAGGGGCAATCTTCTTAAGAGTGACCTGCGAGACTCCTCAGCTTGCGTCTCTGCCTCGATAAGATGTTTACAGGCAATAGGCTTAACAGTTTCTAGTGGGGATGAGGTGGTGGAGCTGCTTGGTGCTTGCGAGAACACTGAGGGGATGATGCAAGGTACTCGGTGGGGTGAAGTATAGAATCAGGTTTGAATGGAAGCTTCAAAGGTGGTTTTTGCATATACCATTTCCACGTAATGACAAGACTTCCTACTTTCTCTCACCCCTATTCTGTCCACCTCCCTAATGCAAGAGTTAAGCAGTATTCTCAATCATTCATACTTTTTTTTGTTTTTTTTTCTGGCATACTCTTGAACTCCCTGCCTGCTACTGTGTTACTGTATTCCCTTTTTCCTAATGACTTGAATTCTTTTATGAGGGAGGTTGCAAGACGCATTATCCCCCAAATTTGGATTATCCTCTTGGTCTTTCTTTTGGGACTTGCATCTCAGTGCATCTATTTTTTCACTCTTTCTGTTGTTTTTATGCGTTGTCCCTCTTACGCATAAAAATACTGCAAGGGTGTCAAAAGTTAAGACGTCCTACATGATTTTATACATTTTTCGCGTGTTAAAAGGGGTAGACAGCCATGGGGTATCAGAGAAGATATAAGGGACTAAATTGTAATCCAAGTCGGACATAGTACAAGGAGAAGTGGGAACTTTTAGGGAGTGACTTCAAAGACTGACCTAGCCTTTCTCTTCATCTAGTCCTCGGTGCCACTTTGTCTCTGAAAACACTGTAGAGTCAAGTGTGGTGGAAAGAAAAGGTGAAGGTTTTATTCTGAGTGACTGCCACGGTTAATTTTGCTATCTATCTAAATGCAGTTCTTTGTATCACTATCACTTTTAATATAACGAACTACAAACAAAGTAAACGAGAAGTACAGTCCTGATGACGAAAGCGCTGCACAGTCAGATGTAGTGAAAGGAAAGGTGAAGGTATTATTTTCAGTGACTGCTGAGGTCAATCTTGCCTATCTATCTACTTTTCTGTTCCACTTTGCCATCTTTTCGCGTATTCGAACGTTATTACAGACAAAGAGAACGGATGATGGAAAACGCTTAACAATCAAATGTATTTAGAAGTAGAGATAAGTGTCTAATTTTGAGTGAAAGCCTCGCCTCTGTGGAGGTATCACGGTGGTAAAGGCGGCGGCGAGAGTGACGCTGGTAGAGGAGGCGGCGAGAGTGACGCATCTGCACTAACTCGGCGACAACAAGACTCCACGCTGATAGAAGGGAGATCCGAAACTTTAATCTGTCTTTAATTACACGCGTTAACTTAATCCAAACCTTTAACTACATGCGCTAACAGAATCGAAGCCTCCTTCAGTTACATGAATCAACTTGAGAAAGGCAATCAACATCTCAAGTCTATCGGTTATTGATTCATAAACGTTCCCATAATGATCTAACTAGGGTCGTATTACGCAGTTACAAATAAGAGTGAACTGTTGATGTATATGATTATGAAATGAATAGAATGGAAGCTTGTACTGATAGCTAGTGGTCCATTATGACTTCAACCTATTCAAGTGCCACTGACGAACTCCGAAATCTGTATAATTCTTACCCGCAATAGAGTTTATAGAAATATATTTGTAGTGGACGAGTAAACAAGGGTGTTTTTTTAACTCGTTCATTACAAAAAAATAAAAAATCGTGATATAGCAGATCTAAACTAGTTGGCTCATTCACAAGTAAGCATCCACGTTTCAACGAACATAACAAGATTACTAAATTCTTAATGTCATGCACTACACGCCGTAAAACCTCATAAAGTATCATACAGTATAAATACAACCAGAGGGTCAAGCAGTATAAGAAGTGATTGATTAAAAAAATAAATAAATTAAATAAATATTTTCTTTACGCCCTCAAAATCTACTTCCATGTTTTATCAGCCTTGATAAATTTATACCTAAATAGGAAGTAACCATCTTGTTTACTTGTATCGCCTGTGTGTGTGTGTGTGTGTGTGTGTGTGTGTGTGTGTGTGTGTGTGTGTGTGTGTGTGTGTGTGTGTGTGTGTGTGTGTGTCCTCATTCTACTCTTACACCAAATGACCCAGCTTGGCAATTGAACAATCTTTATTATTAACATTATCATCCAACTTCATAATGTTATATACCAAATCGCATGACAAGTATACTTTAAAGTCACTAGCATTACATAAAAACAAAGGATTTCCCGAGCAGCTAGAGTCAATTCATGCAGGACTGATTTAATGAGGAATGAATCACTTAATATTTCGTTTACTCTTATTTTTTTTTTCTTTTTCTTTATTGACGCACGCCCAAGTGTAGAAAAGTATAAACAATTCGGCGCGCCAGGAGACAAGAAAGTAAGAACGCAAGAAAATAAAGGAAGCCACAAGAAAATCCGTCAGACCTATTCACGTGGCAGTCTCAGTATAAAACTTACGTATTCTTGTCTCCACTAATCCTTATCCAAAAATCCCTCTCTTCTTTTAAAGTTCCGTAATGGACTCGCCACTGACAATTGTAAACCATAACGAAGCAAACAAACACACACTTGAATTTTCTTTTATGTTCGTTTTCCTCATTCTCTCCAGGCAACCATTAAACCTTACACTCTGACAATTTTTTCCCATAATTCATTGCGGTTTTTTTTATACCCCATCTTTGTATTATAGTCTAGTTTTGTAGCCTGGAAAATATAGTCTCTCTCTCTCTCTCTCTCTCTCTCTCTCTCTCTCTCTCTCCCTCTCTCTCTCTCTCTCTCTCTCTCTCTCTCTCTCTCTCTCACCTCGTGCGTCCATGTAAACAGAAAATATTCGCAAGTTGTCCTTTTCGTTTATATATACAATTTAGTCCTATGATTAATTTTTCGGGGAGAGGGAAGTATTTCGAATGGGCCTTTTTTCAATATTCTAGTAACCGTTGCCAGACTCCTAAAGTAGGTAAAGAAAATTAACAAAAATCTATTTCACGCATACTATAAAAAAAAAAAAAAAGAAAAAAAAGGTTAAGTAAAGAAAATCAAAGAAACACAACACAAGTTTACAGAAAAACAATACTCAACGAAAAAAAAACAATACCAAATAAGCAGAAAAGAAAGACAAAAGGACAAAAAAGAAAACACCAAAAAACAACAAAAAAAACACAAGTACGTACAAAAAAAAAAAAGAACACTTTAAAACCCTCACTCGGCCCTGATTACAAAGCTGGAACGGGAGAAGTAGCACCACAGCAACAGAACAGCAGAGAGTCACCAATCTAGCGCCTCTCCTCTGCGGGGTCGTGAGGCAAGACGGACACCACCACTAAATATCAAGTAAACTAAGGCGCACCTGCAGTGTCTTCTGTCTGTCCTCACGTGACCAGCTACTGCTATGCCATAAGGAGGAGGTGGAGGAGGAGGAGGACAGGGAGGAGGGAGGACAGGGAGAAAGAGTAGGAAAGAAGTGAGAGATGAGTTCAGTCGTTATCAATAGTGTGTTAGTGTGTGTGTGTGTGTGTGTGTGTGTGTGTGTGTGTGTGTGTGTAGTGTGTGTGTGTGTTGTGTGTGTGTGTGTGTGGTGTGTGTGTGTTGTGTGTGGTGTGTGTGTGTGTGTGCGTACATGTCGGTAAACACAAAAAAAAAAAAAATACATCCTCTGCCCACTCAGGAAGCCATGGAAAAGAAAAAAACACCAGCGTCATCTCTCTCTCTCTCTCTCTCTCTCTCTCTCTCTCTCTCTCTCTCTCTCTCTCTCTCTCTCTCTCTCTCTCTCATCCTCCCTCTCTCTCTCTCTCTCTCTCTCTCTCTCTCTCTCTCACTCAGCGCCAGTATACATAAGCCACACGGACCCTAGCACCAAGAGGAGGAGGACGAGGAAGAAAAAGAAGAAAAAAAAAAAAGAGAAAGTAGATGGTCTTGAAAGGATGGAAAATGGATGTTACAATAAGACCATTGCAACATATTAAACCTGTGGCGAGAAAGGAAAAGGTGAGTGGGGAAAACACACACACGCACACATACACTCACGAAAGACTTTAACGGAAATGTGATACAACCATACTAAACAAACACATCTCTGTGCATACGTGGAGACAGAGAGAGAGAGAGAGAGAGAAAGAGAGAGAGAGAGAGAGAGGAGAGAGAGAGGAGGAGAGAGAGAGAGAGAGAGAGAGAGAAGAGAGGAGAGAGAGAGAGAGAGAGAGAGAGAGAGGAGAGAGAGAGAGAGAGAGAGAGAGAGAGAGGAGAGAGAGAGAGAGAGAGAGAGACAGAGGCAGACTCGCATTCAACCCCCATCTCTTCAACCCCCTTTATATAAAATATTAGGAGAGAGGAATCAAACCTTTTTTTTTTTTTCTAGATTTACGCTATTAATTTCCTCTCCCAACTCTTTTACTGCCTAGGTACTGCCCTCCCTGTTATCAACCCACATGCAGAAGAACACGAAGGGGATGGGTGGTGTGCACGCTAACTACCCCAGACAATGAGTACATTCAGATAGGAACTTAAGAACATAAGGGGAGATGCAAGAAGGCAGCAGACTTACACGTGGCCAGTCCCTGTATAAATCATACGTGCCTATATCTTATCAGAAGAGAACTACTGGTTAATGGGAGAGTAAGATGAAATTTGTTGGATATGTTACGAGATTGAGGAAAGATAGATCTGGGTTTAACGAGGTAGTAGAGCAAGTGGCAGGCAGAGAAATGCATGGATAGAAACGCAAGGACAGTGGGAGGAAGGTGGAAGACTCAACATCTGCTGCAAATGACAAGAGAGAGAAAGGTGTGGCGACGTACGTACCTTCATCCCTATCCATAAATCGAGGCAGCAAATGATGTAGTCAAGTCAGGTAATTTTTGGTTCTTTATGACAAATTCGACGTTATGTAATGGTAATTTACAATACTGTGACTCATGATTACCTTACAGGAGAAAGTAAATGTTGTAATCACTGAAAAAAAAAAAGACATTATCATCTGAACCTGCTCTGTTAAGGCCTGCTCCTTGAAACTAATTATTTCATCCGCATCTTCTAGTTTCCGCCTCTAAAGTGGTTCATTAAAATACCTTTTCGCATAAATCATTCAATTTTTTAATCATTTAATAATACGTGCGTAGGGAAAGGGGACAACGTGAATATTAACATCTCACAGATGAGTTTTGTCCAAACATTGTTCTCATAAGCACTGTCTTCATTAAAAATCCTATAAAATTTTCTGAGCTAAACCCTTTTAATTAGTCAAAATGAAAAATTACTATGATATTACAACCTAGCCCCGACTGAATATTCCACACTATGTAGGATCCAAAGAGTTCAGGCAGTGAGGCAGTGGAGGCCTGAACGTACAGCTGGGCCAGGAGGGAGCTGCAGGAATTTTGGGGAATGGTAGAGAGGATACGGGGGGCCTCAGCGTGTCGGGTTATCCTGGCTCCCGTGCCTCCTTAACAATGGTGGATCTCGTGAGGAACTCATTAGACCGACTTAATTAAAGGCACTATATCTAATTAACAGGAACGATTGAATGAGTGAGGAATCTGTTCAGGACACACAATACCTGATCTCTTCAAAGCCGGTGTTCGTGTTCTCTCCTCTCTTATGTATGATTGAGAGGACTGAAAGACGACACCAGCAGTAAACGTTTTACATTGAATTAGCACATTTTGTTATGATACCCTTGTGGAACTATAGGCTGATTAATTGAGTGATATTTTGGCGTCACAATAGGGTCATATGGCGCCGATGATATATAGTAGTCGAGTAACATTACAACACTCATTTCCACGACGTTTAAGGATTTCCCTCAGTCTCCTCCGATCTGTTAAGAGTCTATCAGGCTTTGTAAGGAGACTGTCAGCTTATCAGAGGACTCAAGATTCAAGGCAAGAAAAGCATAAGAGTGGAGGTG
The DNA here is from genome assembly GCF_035594125.1 of Scylla paramamosain. Taxonomy (NCBI): domain Eukaryota; kingdom Metazoa; phylum Arthropoda; class Malacostraca; order Decapoda; family Portunidae; genus Scylla; species Scylla paramamosain. The sequence continues at coordinate 26,848,965 of NC_087160.1, forward strand.
AGTATGACCGGTTAGTCGAGTCTTGGCCACGCCTGTGCTAGGGGAGACAGCGGAGAAGGCAATCATGTGTCAGGAAGGTGATAAATATCCCCACTACTATGGGTTCCTGGTGGAGTGATGATGTGCAGGACTGATGACTGATATACGAGTCAGCACTGAAACCTCCTTACTTGAGTTCGTGACACACACACACACACACACACACACACACACACACACACACACACACACACACACACACACACACACACACAGGTTAGTCAGTTAATTAACCATGATAGAAAAAATTATTATAGTATATAGTATTGAAAGCATATTCTTGCTGCAGTCGACGGTATATAAAACACACACACTCACACACACACACACACACACACACACACACACACACACACACACACACACACACACACACACACACACACACACACACAAACCCACACACACACACATGCCTCGTCTGTGCCGCCAAGTGGCTCAAGGTCGCTCTGACTCTTTGCGCTGTCTATTCAAGAAAAGCGGAGGGCACTCGTAAAGTTCACTGCAGAGGCGGAGTAGTGCTTTCAGTTCCGCGCCATCCACGCACCGCACGCTTCCCAAATCACCAGTGTTGCGTTGCTGAAATAACAGGTCCTTTCTTCACCCGCATCAGACTCAACTCTTAAGCGTTTCTTAACTTTTTACAGGATGTAGTGATAGTAACTTTTTTACGTTTTTTTTTTTTTTAAGATTATGGTGATATTTAAACAAGGACGCGGCATCACCAATGAGAAAACACTCGTGAGAATGCGACTGCTCAGTACCTCCTGCAGCTCTAATAGAAAGAATTTAAAAATATACGACAACTAGGATAACAGAACAGGAAAAGAAGGTAAATATTCATAATTCCACTTACGTTATTGCGAGGAATGTTTCGTAAAGCGTATTAGTTTTGCACTTTGACTTCCTGTAACATTAATAGTGGGAAGACTGTGGCACACGCTCTTAAACCCTTTGTTCTTTCTCTCATCAGAGCTATTTTCAAGAGCCACAGAGGTGATTAATCAGATTTTCATAAGTGTTTTTCCTATTCATGATGCATTATCCTAGTGAAACTCTCACTAGAACCATGCACACACCCTTAAAAACACTAATAAGTTTCACTATAACCTATTAAAGTAACCGAGAAAAGACGTTGAGACGTTTGAGAATACGGGGATAAGATACAAAACAAAGAGTAACAGAACAGTAAAGTGAGGCCAGTATCCCTCATTCCTCCAGTGCTCGAGCTGCCGCCAACACGAGGCAGCACCAGGTAGAACAAGACAACAGCACCTCGCTCGGTGATACAAGTACGGTAATTATACAGAAGCCACAGAAGTTCCGAAGCTCAGGTGAGCGTCACAAGGCCAGATGACCTGCAAATGAAAGAGACAGAGAGAGAGAGAGAGAGAGAGAGAGAGAGAGAGAGAGAGAGATTCTTCCTTCCTCCTTCCTTCGATCAAGAGGGTGAAAGAAAGGAAGGAAGGCAGTAAGGAAGTGAGTAAATAAGGAAGGAAAGAAGAACACAACAGACAACTACGTAGGACAAGACATTGAAACGTGTAAGCAGAGGAGGAGCAACTTAAGGAGCGGCAACACGTGTGAAGGAGGTGTGAAGAGGACGATGAGAGCCGCGGAGACCAAACAGATACGAGAAAGACAGGGACGAAATGAGATGTCTGGTCTGAGGGAGAGAGGCGAGTCAGAAGAGAGGGAGAAGTGAGAGGGACAGGAAACAGGATGGAGGGAGCAGCTGTCTAATCTACACGCCACTGGGGACGGGAGAACACAGCGCACACCATCCCCAGCAAGTGAATAATTGAGTTTATGGATAAATCACGCAGTTTAACCCTATCTGCACCACGGGGAATTAACTGTCCGTCCCGGCTTAACAAAGTGACTGATGGGAACTGTTTGATTGATGGGCATATTAATGGGAATAAACGCCCATTTTCTACAGGGTATTCAAAATGTAAATCAGCAGGTAACATTCAAGGTCAGGTGTTGAAAATTCATTAAGTCAAGTTCAGAAGTGCAGAGTAATGGTGATTATAAAACAATGCTGATTACTCATTCACACCTTAGCCTTGACACCTGGATTAGTATTCCTAAGCGTTTCTAACCTTGACAACTTTTAGCAGGCTGTAAAGGAAGTTATTAAGATTTGTTAGTGTTATTTTCTATGATTCTAGTGATAGTTTAACGAGGATTATGTACCATCAAAGGAGAAATAAACGTTCATTATAATACTAGTCGTTATTGTGACCTTTGGAGACAATGCTTATGGGAGAACAAAGCGTTTAAGAATTCGGGTCCTGAAACTCACTGAGAAGACAAAAATCACGCTGGAAAAATGCAAAATCTGCTAGACTTATTTTTCCCTCCTTTTCTGTCACGTCAGTGTGCATAACTCAATACCGTGACGTGAATAGTAAGTGGATTTGGTGGGGGGAAATATGAAAACACACACACACACACACACACACACACACACACACACACACACACACACACACACACACACACACACACACACACACACACACACACACACACACACACACACTACCGTATTCTTAAAACATTTCGTCGTCCTATTTCTTCCATTACACGGAGTGGGCTGGAAGTTACTCAGAGCTTTCTAAGGTGTTTTCGTAATTCTGGTGGTAGCTTAAAACAGATTCTCCATCTTCAACAGGAAAAATACATATAAGAACGCGACTAATTATCTCTGCTATCTTTCACTGTTATGGTCTTCCTTCGTTAACATTGAGAGCACTGTGAAAATAAAATAGAAAGAAGAAAAGAGAGTACAGAGGTTCATTTAGTCTTTTCTAGGCTACAGAACTCTAAAAAAATGTAGCGCACAAGTAGGTGTTGGAAAATAGTACGCAGATAAAGGAATCGCTGTAAAACTACTACTAGAATAATGAAAAACTTGAAAAC
>NC_087160.1:26856931-26866931 GCF_035594125.1 Scylla paramamosain
TGTAAAATAATCACGCGACAACAAATACGTACGTGCAAAATCCCATTATGAAGAATATTGGGGACATTAGACTAAAGAAAAGAACAAAAAAAGATAATGTTTTTTTTTCTCGTATTACAAAAACTGTCCATTGAACTTCAGTCTTTCAGCTTACGAAAAGGGTCATAAAGGCTACTAGTACAAGTACAAGAGAGAGAGAGAGAGAGAGAGAGAGAGAGAGAGAGAGAGAGAGAGAGAGAGAGAGAGAGAGAGAGAGAGAGAGAGAGAGAGAGAGAGAGAGAGAGAGAGAGAGAGAGAGAGAGAGACCAATTATGCCAAACCGTTAGTAACAATTCCCACAATGAGTCATGCAGTTACAATACAAAGAAGGAAAAAAAAATTGAAAATATAGGAGTACAATTTAGCCTTGAGAGGAGAAAGTGCCTGATGGTTCCATATATCAAGCGTGCAGGCGAGTGATCCCTTAACAAGCGGGTCAGCGGCAGTTACAGGGCGGGCCACTCCTGTGTATGTCGTCTGAGATTCGGTGACGCAACCAATGACGCAATAAGGCGGGCGGGAGAAAGCTTAGCGGCAATTGACCGGATCGGCGAAAGAATGACAGTTTCTCCCGCACGATTGGCTCTCGAGCTTTATCTAAGGTGGAAGAACCCTTACTCCCTTTCTCCCCCACGCCCGCTTTTCTCTCTCTCTCTCACTCTCTCTCTCTATCACTCACTTTCAACTTGCAGCTCTTTGTATCCCTTCCCACCCAGTGTAACAGCCACGCCCAGCACCCGACACACACACACACACACACACACACACACAGACATACACACACACACGCACGCACACACACTGGTCACGTCCACAAGGGGCCAGGATAACATGCGGGCGCGAGACTCTTGTGAAATCCTACTCTTGTAATGCCCATTCCTAGGGTGACGGTGAGACGAGAGAGGACAGTGCGGGGCGGGCAGGAGTCAAGTGGTTCTGGGAGAGGAGAGGGGAGGGAGGGGAGAGGGGAGAGGGGAGAAGGGAGGACAGTGCCGGCAATAGAGGGAGAGAAAGATGACGGGTAGTCTGGTGTAGGAATGTAGAGGGTAAAGAAAGAGAGAGAGAGAGAGAGAGAGAGAGAGAGAGAGAGAGAGAGAGAGAGAGAGAGAGAGAGAGAGAGAGAGAGAGAGAGAGAGAGAGAGAGAGATAAAAAGAAATGATGCTGAGGAAAAGAAATGTGTGCGAGATGAGAAGACCAAGGGTGAAGGTAGGAAAGAAAGGACGAGGGAGAGGAGAGGAGAGGAGAGGAGAGGAGAGGAGAGGAGGAGGGTATAAGTGGAAGAGAAGCTAAGGTGAAGGCCAGGATGTTGGGATAGGAGGAGGAGGAGGAAAGGAAGAAGCTGTGGCAGGAGATTAACGCAAGACGGGTAAAATGCCTTTCTGGTCAGTCAGCATTAAGGCTGTAGTATAGCCTTAGGTAGACTCTCTCTCTCTCTCTCTCTCTCTCTCTCTCTCTCTCTCTCTCTCTCTCTGTAAATTCCTCCCCTCACCTTTAATTCCATCTTGTCTTAGGCCCATCCGTCCCTTCCTCTCCCTCCCCCTACACTGCCTCTCTCCCAACACCCAGCCTCGCTCACACACCGCTCCTCTCTCGCTCGCTGCCTACCTCGCCTCGCCTCCACCGTCACACACACCACCCCCTATACTCCATCACGCGGAGAATCATCAATCCATCACCTAAATGCTCCGTCTTTCGCCACTCGAGCGCGTTATATATCCATCACCATCATTCCGTTACCCGCTCTCCGCCTCCACCACCGCCACCGCCGCCGCCGCAGTCCGCCGCCGTCTCCCTCACCTAGTCTTATGCAACGTGATGTTAGGTTACATTTTTTCTCTTGTCTTATTCTTCCCACGACCGTCGGCAGTTGCATAGGTGGTAACTCTCTCTCTCTCTCTCTCTCTCTCTCTCTCTCTCTCTCTCTCTCTCTCTCTCTCTCTCTCTGGCTACACAAACATGCGCAGCTTCTCACACCCTTATGCAGCATACCTACGTAAGGCCGCAGGTCCCTCCCTCCCAGACCTGAGACAAGGCCAGCACCAGCAGCAGCCCGCCCGCCCCAGTCTATAGATCCATATTAAAAAACCCTCTGCTCTCTCACCAAGGCTATTTCCACAGGTCACAAAGAGCCGGCTTCTCACGAGTGTTCCTCCTGTTTATAATGTAGAAATTTTCTTCATCTGTCACTAGAACCGTAAAAACTCTCTCAACACTTTGCTCTCTCACTGCGACAATTTTCAAAGGCCACAAAGATGATTAGCCAAATTTTCAAGATTGTTTCTCCTATTAATAATGTAGAAATCTTATTAGTCTGTAAAAACACCCGTAAAAGTGTTTTACTGTCTCACCACGACTATTTTCAAAGGCTACAGAGATGATTAGCAAGGTTCTTAAGAGTGTTTCTGCTATTCATAATGTAGAAAAGTTTGTTCATCTGTCACTAGAACCGTAAAAAACATCCATAAAAAACGCTCTGCTCTCTCACCAAGACTATTTTCAAAGGCCACAGAGATTATTAGCTGTGTTCTCAAGACCATTTCTCCTGTTAATAAAGTATAAATCTTATTAATTTGTCACCAAAACCGTAAAAAACACCCTGAAAAAACGCTTTGCTCTCTCACCCAGACTGTTTTCAAAGCCCACATAACTTGTCACCCGGTTCTCAAGAGTGTTTCTCCTGTTAATAATGCAGAAATCTTATTCATTTGTTACTAGAACCATAAAAATTCCCTGAGAAACGCATTGCTATCTCACTACGACTGCTTTCACAGGCCACAAAGATGATTAGCCAGGTTATCAAGGGTTTCTCCTGTTAATAATGTAAAATTCCTGTTAATCTGTCACTAGAATCATAAAAACACCTTAAAACCCAATGTATCTTCAACTAGAGTCTTTTGAAAGTAATGGAGGTGCGGCGTAGAAATGTTTCAGAATAATATAGTCTCTAGAGTAATGTGCCGCTCTACTCTATTCTCTTCCTAAAACACAGGGCCGGATATTGAAGCGTTCTTTCAACAGTGCGAGACAATAATTTTCACATAATTTTCTACAGATTTTTAGACATATTTGTACTTCAGTCTCTTCACTACTCGTTCCATAGCTTAGAAAAGAGGAATTTAACTTGTTCTCTCTTTCTCTGTGTAGATACTGACATATAATTCATTTTTTTTGCATTGCTCTGAATGTTGAAAGATGACCGCAACAGTAAAAGGATTAACAAAGCTTCTTTGTTAGGTTCTAGTGATAGTGTTGATTCTTCAAGGGTGCTACATGATTCTAGTGATCGTTTAACAAAGAATTTGTACCACTTACAGGAGAAATATCTCTGAAAATACGACTAACAAAATTTATGTGGGCTTTGGATAGTCTCCATGAGAGTCTAATGATTCAAAGTACGGTGGATAGGTATTATTGGGCAAACTCTAATCCACTCACTGATATTTGGTACATCTTTCTTTAATAACTAACCCCTCTGAGACATTTCTTACCGTTCTACAGCCACCTCCAAACATTACACTGGCTAGAAATTGCGAAATCTATTCCTTTCCATCTTTTTTCTTGTAGGTGCCTATAAAGGTTTTATTCACTGGGTTTAGTGCTGTGAATTGTTGCATATTGCAGTGAAAGGGCTAACCTGGTATAAGAAATGCATAAAAAAAATATGAAAACCCGTTAATTATTTTGACAGCATAGAAAATATATCAATCCTCAGGTAAAAAAAATTACACATACAGTTCCGCATCTTCATCACTCAGGTGTATACCAGGTTAGTGTTTTCACAGTAGTACATGCATATATACAAAGAGGGAGAGAGGAAGCAGGAAGCCGTATCCGTTAGCGCTGCAGTGCCTGTGTTGGCTGGGGAGTGACAGCGGTCGGCAATGTCTCAGTTTTCTTATCTAATCTTGTCCGACCTTCTTCCGCTAAATACCGTCTCCTCCTCCCCCTCCTCCGCCTCCATCTCCTCATCCTCCTCCTACTTCAGTGGTGCATTTTTTTATGACACATTATGAGATTCACGCGTCTCCTTCTCTCCTCCTCTACCTCCTCCTTCAGCTTTCTTCCCCTTCCGTTAGACTGGTATTCGTTTCCTTCTTTTCCTCTCAGGTAAGTTTGTTCTTCATATTTTTTTGTTAATATTTAAAAGGTATTTCAGTTTTATTCTGCATTCCCTTGCTTCATTTTCATTGTTCTGTACTTCACTATTTTTTTTTTTTTTTTGACAAGGCACTCAGTTACGCATTTCCTCTTACTTCACCTATGCAAGTTTCGAAGGCTGCTGCTTTCCTTATGGTTGTACAAAGATTACCATTTTCTTTTCCGGCACTGACATTGCGCAACAGTACATTCCACACTCGTAAGACTATCCCTTTGCGTGTGTGTGTGTGTGTGTGTGTGTGTGTGTGTGTGTGTGTGTGTGTGTGTGTGTGTGTGTGTGTGTGTGTGTGTGTATGTGTGTGATCCTGACCAACACTACAGTACACTCTTCACCTCCTTCATCCCGCGACACTACTTGATAAGTCCATCACGAGTCCCAGTCTTCTAAAAACAGGTGAGGAGAGCGATGCGCGCCCATTTGTATGTATGTATGTATGTGTGTATGTATGTATTTATGTATGTATGTAGTATGTGCATGAATACTAATCTGCACTATGAAGGATCTGTACTTTACTGGTACTGTCTCTGTTCTTTCCTTCAATTATACAACGCTCTTAGTTCATTACAGATATCTACGTATAAGTGTTTGTGTGTGTGTGTGTGTGTGTGTGTGTGTGTGTGTGTGTGTGTGTGTGTGTGTGTGTGTGTGTGTGTGTGTGTGTGTGTGTGTGTGTGTGTGTGTGTTCACTATTACGCTACAGTCATCATGGCGCCTTGTGCGAACACGGATTTGGAAACACGACACGCCTTTCCACATCAGAGTCTAGTGTAAATTACTTCACCAACAGCAAGACATTTTGTTCCTGACCCCGCCCTCACCTCTACTCAATACTCCCATGCAGTGTTTCTCTGACTTTTTCCCCTCCTGTCTATATTATCTGTGAGTCTTTCATCCGCGCGGCCCCGATGACGTCACGAGACAGATGAGCAAACAAGGGCAAGCGTACGTACAATGAACGGCTACACTTATCGTTTACAACACTGACCAGCTGCACAAACCACAACAAACAACGGAGACGAGAAAGAAAGGGGATGAAAAAAGAGGAGAAACAGAGAAAGAGAAGGCCAGAAAGAGAAGGAAAAGGATAACTACAATTACAACACAGACAAGACAGACGAGACACGCATGCAAAGATGAACAATAAGAAGATGAAACTTAAAGGCAAGAGGTTTGTGATGCGCATAGGATGATTAAAAGTTCCTGTGATACAATATGTGGGAGGAGAAAGAATGAGGAGGAGGGAACACTGGCGCCGGCATGGGGGAGAAGGTGGGAGTTTCAAGTGGCCAGCCTCCTGCCGACTAGCTCTCGGCCCGGCCACTTTATTTCACGAGAAAATGGCAGCAGTAAAAGGCCCTTGCAAGAAGCTCACCCAGCCACTTTATGGAGTATCTGTCTCAAAGTGGGGGCGGGGAGAGCCTCATCTTGGGACAGTAAGGGCAATTTGTGTCATGAGGAGTGTGGGTGAAGTGTGGGTGGGTGGGTGCCAGGGAGGGTGGAGAGGAGGGAGTGACCGGCTGAGGGTATCGACAGTGAGGTGAGAGAGAAGTGGTAGTGGTGGTGGTGGTGGTGGTGGTGGTGGTGGTGGTGGTGGTGGAGGTGATGGAGGGCACGGGCGGGTACGTGAATAGTTCCGGCTGCCTCTGTGGTGCGAGGGTAAACATTTTTGGAGGAGTTCACGCTCTTTCCCACCCTGATACCTTATTGTCCGCCACACCCTGCTCCCTTACCAGCGTCTCCCCTATCCTCCCACCCACCCTTTCCCTCCCCCCACCACACACTGGCGCCAATAGGATTACTTACGTTATAAAAGACTCGTAAATAAATGTATGTGGCATTCCTGTCGGGTCGGCCGCACACCCCTCCATTGCCTGCCCCTCCCCCCACTCCCCAACCGCGGCCCGGGCCTCCCCTTCAGGGCAATGGTCTGGCACGGTGGTAAACACGTTCCTAGCTTGAAAATTGTGCTGGTCTGACAAACAGCTGATAAAATGATTCCACGGAGATCCAGAAAGCGGCTCCCTCGGCACGCCCACGCCCGCCCGCACCTCTGCCCCTCGACCCCCGGATGTGTGTGTGTGTGTGTGTGTGTGTGTGTGTGTGTGTGTGTGTGTGTGTGTGTGTGTGTGTGTGTGTGTGTGTGACAAAGACACCTACAAGATATTACACACATACACAGGCAGACATCATCACCATCATCATCATCGCACTTATTCAATTTCGACTCTTATCATTATTATTACGAGGTGTCACATTTCCTTTCATCCTTAAGTGTCTGGCATTCAAGAAGCCACCCCTCGGGAACACATATATCAAGGCCGCACATAATGATGACGTAACACTGCCTCGCCGTGTGCTCCTGTCTTGCCTCATCGCCGTAAACCATCGGGGAGTGCTACAGGTGGGAGGAAAAAGCCCCTGCTGCCTCGTGGTGTTCGTGCAGGCGGGTGGCACGAAGCGGCCCAGCAACAGGTGCCGCAGTGCCACCCAGACCCCGCGAGATGAGCCAGCAGCAGGTCACACGCCCGGAAGCTGACTCACTTCTCCTGTCTCAATGGAAAACTCTCGCCACGTTCCATCTGAGGGCACGTGACAGCTTAACCCTTTCGCACTTCCCCTGCGTGAACGGAAGACTCATGATGTTTCTTTATGCTTCCATTTCTACTCTGTTCGAACAAATGAGAGGACACAAGACTGCGTGGCCTTTTAATAGTTATGATCGCTCTCTGGTATCATTCAAAGCTGAAAAAGATACACACACAAAAATAAAACTCGCTACATTCTTTACATTCATTTCTGCTTCGCTGGAACAAATCAAATGACACGAGACAGCGTAGCCTTTTTACTGTTATTGTCGCTCTTTGGTAATATTCACGGCACACGTGAGAAAAAGCGAAAAGAGGAAAATGAAAAACAAAGTTGATTTTGCCTTTCCTAGCCTGTATAACTATTCAATTTGCGTTAGTACAAATTAACTGTCTAAATAGCCAGACGTAATTATGTGGTAATTTAGCACAGATTGAAAGGTTCTAGTGGGTCAATCAATGATGTTTTCATGATTGCAGTCATAGTCTAATCCTTTCACTGGAATAATTCTTCACATAACCACTTGCAGCTTTATAGACACAAGACCCGAGCGCCGCTAAAGAGACCTGATGCCTGACTGACGTGACTGCCGATGCGCCGCACCTGGAAGTGCCGCGCGCAAACACCTGCACGCCGCCAAGGCTCGCCACCTGTTTGTATTCCGTCCCTTCATGTTCCTCCTCAGTCTCCTTATTAATTCCATGTGTATTCAGTAATCTGTGTCATCTGAAAGGCAAATCACGTCCCGCCGTGCCGAGGCAGGAAATTAATTTGATGTACAGGTTGCCACGCGACACATGTCCTGGTCCTCCTCCCGCAGCGGCACTGGCTGGCTGGCGGCTCGCACTCATCATAATAACACAAGATCATAAGAAAATAAGAGCAGCTGCAAGAAGCCATTGGGTCTACACGTGGCAGTCCCTGTATGAAACATCTACCTATTTTCACCTATCATCCCCACCATAAATTTGTCTAATCTTCTTTTAAAGCTCCCTAATGATTCAACACCAATACCCTGACTACTGAGTCCATGCCATTCATCTACCACTTGTTTGAGAACCAGTTTCTTCCTCTCTCTCTTTTTTCAATACAAGTTTTCGTCAAAGTTGAACCCAATATAACACATCCTTCGATCTACACAAGGGGTGGTCAGACAAAGCAAAGAACTCATCATAATAATCACAATAATTAACATACAACACACCACCACACACATGATAAGGCCTCTCTAATTTCACAAGTTGAGCCACACTACACACCACACTGGCTCTGGGCGTCTTAGAGTGTGGCCTGCAGCGTGAAAAGAGCCAACTGAGCCAGGCTAACTATGCCTCGAGACGGGAACTTGTGTGTCGTAACCAGAAGGCAGAATTAACCATCTGACTTCCGGAAGCGTACATTCACCCGCCCATTGCAAGCACGCGCCACCCGTACACTGAGCGGCTTAGTACAGTTGCGTCCCCTCTCCAGCAACACCAAGGGACCCGCACTTACTAGGTTACGGTGACGCGCTGCTCCGGGTTCTCTCGGCTCTAGTGGGTTGGTGTACTGTATAGAATTTATATGATCATTGTTTTTTTCCTTCAGTTTGTTCCGTGTGTGTGTGTGTGTGTGTGTGTGTGTGTGTGTGTGTGTGTGTGTGTGTGTGTGTGTGTGTGTGTTATTTTATCTACTACAGAAAAATTCCTTACATTAACTTTCTTTTTTCTCATTTCTTCACTCGTCGTCTTATCTTCCTTCTTTTTTTTTCTTTTTTTTTTTTTTGTTTCTTGCACTGATAAGCGGCTTACGAGGAAGATCTCCACTGCAATCCCTTCCCTTACTCCCGTCCCTGCCCATACCACCGCCTCACCACTACCACCTACGTCAAACCACTAACCCAGCCCTCACTACGTACAGTCACCACCTAATAAGACCAACAATACCAGTACCATCACCACCACACCTCACCACAACGCCTACAACGATGCAAGAATAACAATAAAAACCCGCATCTTTTTCCTCCTCGTGCATCACCTCCAGCCTATGTAGAAAACGAGAACACGCTGCTCTTTTACAACCTGACTGCTCGGCCGACACGACAAACGCTGGCTGGAGAGGCGAGGAGAGGAGGGGTGAGCAGGAGTGGGCCGGCGCGTGCTGACACTCTCGCTTATCAGACATTACGAGGCACCAAGTGGACGGCAGGGGCTTAGAGAGATAGCGAATAGCAGAACACGAGTAGGTAAGGTAAGCTCTCTCTCTCTCTCTCTCTCTCTCTCTCTCTCTCTCTCTCTCTCTCTCTCTCTCTCTCTCTCTCTCTCTCTCTCTCTCTCTCTCTCTCAAGGTCAGTCACTCATGCAGCATCATTAGAAATCTCTGACGTTGTGTTTGCCTCCTTGCATAGTAAGTGAGACTACTGTGATCACATGTGTGCGCGTGTGTGTGTGTGAGTGTGTCCTTCAGTCTACTGTGCACATGTGTTCAGGTCGCTACGCATCTACATCATGCGCCACATTACCACGGGGCAGCGCCACTCACTGACGCCCGCACTCGCCATGTATCAACAATGTGGTGTTCAGCTTCTTACTACGTCAACACGGTGCGTTGTAATACCCCCTCTGTGACGCAAGGGGAGGCGGCGAAGGAATGGCGTGCGGGCGAATGTATTCTCTTCCCCTCCCGGCGGGGCGTTAAGTTATGGCCGAGTTATGTGCGTATGGGAACAGTTCAGGGGTCCTTGTGAGGCGGCGCGACCAAGCCACATTCCTTGCCTAGTCTGGCAGAAATGGAGGGAGATGACTTCGATTCACACACACACACACACACACACACACACAAGGGCCCATCTCCAAAGTTACCCACAAACAAGAAAGATGCCGATCTCTCCCTCGCTTAACTTCACACATATTAGGCTGATGGATGTGGCGACATCACAACGCAGAGAAAAACAATGCGGCCAAGAGCGTGCGGTAGCTGTTGCTAGACGCTGCGCTGCGCCGTGCGATGACTTGTACTTATTGCGAGATTCCTTAAGAGGTTTATTATAAAATGTGTGAAGATGTTACGAATATGTAAATGGCCCAATGTCTGCGGCGGGCGATGAGAGGCGAGCCATTTGAGAGTCTGGCCTTCATCACACGTCCCCAGGGTCACGAGGGTCGCTTCAATCCGTGTCACCTGTGCTTCAATGCAAAGCCTCCTAGCTCAGGCTGAAGTGCTCCCCCGGTGCCCTT
>NC_087160.1:26871931-26881931 GCF_035594125.1 Scylla paramamosain
ATGAATACTTTCAAAGGCCACAGATATGATTCGCTGGGTTCTCAAGAGTGTTTCTTCTGTTAATAACGTAGAAATCTTGCTAATCTGTCACAGGAACCATAAAAAAACATCCTTAAGAACCCGTGTCACTTTAACTAGAGCCTTTTGAAAGTAGTGGAGATGCGGCACAGAAGTGTTTCAGAATATGGCCCAAATTGAGGTGAGGAGCATTAGTGTAAGGAGAGGCTACTGGTGTGCCGTGCCTGTCTCATCTATCAGGGTCTTTTCACTGGCAGCATATTGTAAACTCAATCACCTGGGGAACAGTCACCGATTTTTCTTTGTTGTCTCTGTCAGGAAATGTCGATTAACACTATAGGTGAACAGAACTAACACGGGACTGAGATAGATGGCTATTTTTGAGTTGTGGCATCTATACTAGTCTATAAGTTATTACATTTGTGTCTCTGTGATTGTAACTAAACTAAGCATTTGTGCCTCTGTGACTGTAATTAAAGCAAGCATTTGTGCCTCTGTGACTGTAATTAAAGCAAGCATTTGTGCCTCTGTGACTGTAATTAAAGCAAGCATTTGTGCCTCTGTGACTGTAATTAAAGCAAGCATTTGTGCCTCTGTGACTGTAACTAAATCAAGGAATTGTGCCTCTGTGACTGTAACTAAATCAAGGAATTGTGCCTCTGTGACTGTAACTAAACCAAACATTTTTGTATCTGTGACTAACTGAACCAAGCATTTGTGTTTGTGACTGTAACTGAACCAAGCAATTGTGTCTCTGACTGTAACTAAACCATGCATTTATGTTTATAGCTGTAAATAAACCAAGCATTTATGTCTGTGACTGTAACTAAACCAAGCATTTGTGTCTCTGTGAGAGTAACTAAACCAAGCGCATGACTGAGTTAGGTAGTTATTTTTTTAGTTCTGGCATCTGCTTTTCCATGCGTTACAACATGTGCGCCTCTCTGACTGTAACTAAACTGAGTGACGTAAGAGTTTCAGGCACCGAGTGTATCACTAATACCGTAGAACAGAGCCTCGTATTCCTAAATGTTTTGAGCTTTTATAAGGACTGACTGTGTTTTCACGGTGTCTTTTCCCATTAGTAGTGTAGAATCCTTATAAAACTACTGAAATCATGAAAACACCTTACTACGCAATAACTCACTGGGGACTGTCGAGGTAAGGCACCCAGACGTTTAACAGTACGGAGCTAAGGCTTGCATACGGTGAATAAATTAAAGCTTAAACAGAACGGACATAATGCAGTGAATGGAGACGCTGTAGAAAGTAAGAGGAGAGTAGTAAAAGAAAGTTTGTAATTCCACTAAGCTTAGCCTCCATCCTCCTCCTGCTCCTCCTCTTCCTCCTTCCTCAACATCTTCCTAGCCGCACACAGTCACCAGGTAGGGGGATTAACCCTCTCAGTACTACGGCATCAGTTCGCAAAATTCTGTATGTTATTAGAGGATTCTACTAAGTAAAGGATGACATTTTTCAGTCAAGGTGTTGTTAAAAATCATTTAGAGCTACTTATTCGCTACATTTTTATTTTAATCCATTCTATCCTGACTAACTATTTGAGGCGTCAGTGAGTTTGTGAATTATCTGTTGTGATGAATGGAGTGATGGTGGGTGATGCTTTATTATCAGTCAGTAAGACCCGCTAAGTCTTGAAGCAGCGCCTGGTACACGAGTATTTCTATTAATTCTATTCTGACTGTTCGGGGCTTCAGTGAGTTCGGAAATTATGTGCAGTGATGAATAAACTAATGGCTGGGTGACGCTACATTATCAGTCAAAGAGAGCCGCTAAGTCTTGAAGTAACGCCCACCGGTAGTACACGTGTGCTTGGGTGTGGCGCAGCTTCCCACACCACCGCCTTGAGGCAGCCGCGCCTATCCAGCATTCAAGGCAGGTACACTTTTACTGTTGCTCATTTTCTCGGCAGCGGCTCGAGATTCCCAGGTGTGTCTGTCCGCCTTGTTGACCTAGCAGCGAAGGGCATTCACTTGTACCGTATTCTGCCATTCGCACGGTCTGACTGACGGCTGAAATGGACCGCAGAGGAAAATGTAAATTGACCACCATTTTCCTGAAGGTGATGTGTCTTTTAGGAACTTGTCACGCGTCTGATTAACTTGTGATGCTTCCCTCTTCCTCATTCACTCACACTTTTAAAGCATCAGTGTTAGGGAAGAAAACTAGTATTGAATTAGCGGTATAAAAATCTCCTTCTTAAGAAACTATTGATTTGGCAGCATAAAATGTCTTTCACTAATTCACTCTTCACTGGAGGGTGTTCTCATCTGATTAGCTTGCGACCATTTTTTTTCCCTTTTCTCTCTCTCTCTCTCTCTCTCTCTCTCTCTCTCTCTCTCTCTCTCTCTCTCTCTCTCTCTCTCTCTCTCTCTCTCTCTCTCTCTCTCTTACTTTAAAGTAACAGAATTAGAAAAGGAACTAGTACTGACTTGGTAGCCTAAATAATAAAAAAAAAAGCCCTTCATTTTACTCTTCAGCTTCCCTCTCATCAAAATAAGACCTTGGTGTGCTGCTCTGCGTGTCGGCCGCGTCCCCCATTTGGGTGCTGCACACGTCGCCAACCCCGCGCTCCCTCGCCCACTTCCGTAATTAAGTTTCAGGTAAAGGAGTCAAGGTGGCGGAGCTCCTCGCTGGGGCCATTACTGCTGCCGCCTCACCCCAAGGGCTTTTATCACTACTAACAACATTACGGAGTTAGAGGCCCGCGCTAATATCATTATCATTCCCGGTAGAGATGAAATCACCTGGAGTAGTCGTATTATACTCGCGGACCCAGATTCTTTTCCTCCGATTAACTATTACATCTCGCAACACATTTCAACATCTTCCTTCCGCTCCTGTAAGACTCCTGCGTCGGTACACTGATTCTTGGTTAATTAAAAAAGGGTATTCGTGATCAGCGAGCTGCTTATGTAACCAGATTAATACGAAGCACATTTCCAACGTTTCAGTGTAACAAAGTGTCTCGGTAGAACTTGAGAGAGAGAAAAGTATGCGTATTATTAGTTTTGCTCTAGTAACTGGAGAGACCTGAAGAGGTATTCTGATTTTCCATGGAATGATAACTGCTCAAGTGTCCGAGACCAATATCTGTGTGCTGAGTGTATAACAGGTGACAGTGTCTGACATAGAGGCGTATGTTCCACACTCTTTCTATACCCCTAAACCTCCAAATATTGGTTCAACACAACTAGTTCTCTTGCTATACATGACAAAGAGGGTGGCCCACAAAAGGTACTAGAGTCTTCCTTCCATCACCTGAATCTCATGCACTTTATATTTCTGCCCGGAATCATGCCAACTAACCAAAAACTAATTCATCAATAGAAAATGCCAACATCTTTCTAGATAACACCTCTCTTGACTTATGACACCTCGCCAAAAACTTTTATCTTCAATAACTTACCTTCTTCATCTTTCCCTTCTTTATTTCAAAATGACGGCATCACTGCCATCTCGTCCCCATCTCCAAATCTGAACTCTTCGTTCAAACCTTTGTTAAAAACTCTACCTTTGATGATTCAGGCCTTGTTTCTCCCTCTCCTCCACCCTCTTACTATTTCATGGTTACCATTAAGATCTTCCGCAATGTTTTCCATGCCCTCGCTGGCCTTAACCCTCGGAAAGCTTATGAAAAATGATGGGGTCCCCTCCTAAAGTTGTTCTTCCGTGCATGCACCTTGTCTAGTTAAACTCTTCCAACTCTGTCTATCAACATATACCTTTCCTTCCGGCTGAAAGTTTACCTACATTCAGCCTGTTCCTAAACAGGATAACCACTCTAATCCTTCAAACTAGGTACCGTCCTTTTGCTTTAATTTCCTGCCTCTCTAAAGTTTTTGGCCCTATCCTTAAAAGAAAAATTCTTAAACATTTATCACTTCACAACCTTCTATCTGATCGCCAGAATGGGTTCCGTTGAGGTCGCTCTACTGTTGATTTTCTGGCTTTCCTTACTGAGTCTTGGTCATCCTCTTTTAGAGATTTTAGTGAAACTTTTGCTGTTGCCTTAGACATATCAAAAACTTTTGATAGAGTTTGCCACAAAGCTCTGATTTCCAAACTACCCTCCTACGGCTTCTATCCTCCTCTCTGTAACTTCATCTCAAGTTTCCTTTCCGACTCTTCTATTGCTGCTGTGGTAGACGGTCACTGTTCTTCTCCTAAATCTACTAACAATGGTGTTCCTCAGGGTTCTGTCCTGTCACCAACTCTTCCTATTATTTATCAATGATCTTCTAAACCAGACTTCTTATCCTATCCACTCCTACGCTGATGATACCACCCTGCACTTTTCCACGTCTTTTCAAAGAAGTAAACAGTCCACGCAGGGAAGCCACAGAACGCCTGACTTCTGATCTCTCTAAAATTTCTGATTGGGGCAGAGCAAACTTAGTATTGTTCAATACCTCAAAAACTCCATTCCTCTATCTATCAACTCGACACAACCTTCCAGACAATTATTCCCTCTTCAATAACACTCAACTGCCCCCCCTCTTTTACACTGAACATCCTCGGTCTGTCCTTTATTTATAATCTAGAGAAACTTCACATCTCATCTCTAGCTAAATCAGCTTCTATGAAGTTAGGCGTTTTAAGTCGTCTCCACCAGTTTTTCTCATCCCCCCCCCACCCTCCTACCCCACTCGCTAACTCTGTACAGGGGCGTTACCCGTCCATATATGGAGTATGCTTCACATGTTTGGGGTAGTTCCACTCACACCGCTCTTTTTAGACAGGGTGGAATCAAAAGATTTTCGTCTCATCAACTCCTCTAACTGACTGTCTTCAGCCTCTTTCTCATCGCCGTAATGTTGCATCTCTTGCTATCTTCTACCGTTATTTTCATGCTAACTGCTCTTCTGATCTAGCTAACTGCATGCCTCCCCTCCTCCCGCGGGCTCGCTGCACAAGACCACCTTCTTTCTCTTATCCCTATTCTGTCCACCTCTCTAATGCAAGAGCCAACCAGTACTCTCAATCATTCATCCCTTTCCCTGGTACACTCTGGAACTCCCTGCCTGCTTCTGTATTTCCTCCTTCCTATGACTAGAACTCTTTCAAGAGGGAAGTTTCAAGACATTTATCTTTCAATTTTCGGTGATTCTCTTGACATCTGTTTTGGGTCTGGAACCTCAATGGATTTTTTTTTCTCCCTCTTTTTTTGTTTCCCTTGGCTAGTGATCCTCTTACGAGAGAGAGAGAGAGAGAGAGAGAGAGAGAGAGAGAGAGAGAGAGAGAGAGAGAGAGAGAGAGAGAGAGAGAGAGAAAAAAAAAAAAAACATTTCGTCTTATCAACTTCTCTCCACTAACTGTCTTCAGCCTCTCTCTCATCGCCGCAATGTTGCATCTCAAGCTATCTTCTACCGCTATTTTCACACTAACTGCTAACTTCTAATCTTGCTAACTGCATGCCTCCCCTCCTCTCGCAGCCTCGCTGCACAAGACTTTCTTTTTTTCAATCTCTATTCGGCCCACCTCTCTAATGCAAGAGTTTCTCAATCATTAGTCTCTTTTCTGGTAAACTCTGGAACTCCCTGCCTGCTTCCATATTTTCTCCTTCCTATGACTTGAACTATTTCAAGAGGGAGGTTTCGAGACAGTTATCCTTTAATTTTAGATTATCCTTTTGCCCCTTCTTTAAGGAGTAGCACCTCAGGTTTTTTTTTTTTTTTTTTTTCGTTTTGTTGCTCTAGGCCAGTGTCCCTTTTACATAAAGTGTATTTTGCATTAGGTGTATTTCTGTTACTCGTGTGTGTGTGTGTGTGTGTGTGCGTGTGTGTGTGTGTGTGTGCTTATATAAATCAGTTCTAAGTTTCTGACGTCCATCATCGGCAGTGACATAACAGCTGTCTGTCTGTGTGTGTGTGTGTGTGTGTGTGTGTGTGTGTGTGTGTGTGTGTGTGTGTACGCGCTAGCTGGGAACTCTCCCTTCCTCTGATAGCATGCAGTGATATCCGCTCATATTCCTTTTTAACACCATCACCACCATCACCACCACCACCATGACCACATCAGCTCCTTCGTGTTCAGGAGTTCAGAAGAGAGAGAAAAAGCGTACGCGGCTAACACTTCTACTCATCAGCTTACTCCTGCGTATTGCATAACTAATTACTGGGAGGACGCTGGTAAATGGTGTGTATGGTGTGTATACTCGTATGTATATTCCACTTCAAAATATGCATATGTATCTTTTGTCTTCCTTAGCTTTTATGCTCATGCTCCTGTCATAAGTCTATGGTATAATGTTTCATCACTATTCTCTTAACGTTATATAATCATGTTAAATTACTAGCGTTTAATATTATAATTTACAGATAGTTATATTCCTGCAAGTACTTCAATTCTATTTTGTTTACTGGTTCGTTTATTTATTTATACACTTCGTTAGTCGGTTAGTTACTTGTTAAAGTGAGGGATTTCGTAAAGCAATATGACTTAACTACGTAACTTGCCTCTCTTCGATAAATGACGGACGCTCCCTGACTGGCTGACAATCGCTTTTTACATTTTCCAATACTGCGCCTTCATTTCCTGTCGATGATTATTGTCTGGCGGCGGCGGATCTCATTTCATCATCAGTCTTTTATAACCTCACCTCCTGGGATCGTGACTTACTGCCGACGATGCCGCGTCCTCCACATTTACCTAATGATTTTCTCCCCTCCGAGTTCCTTTGACGATGTTCTTTCTTGCCTTTGTCTTGGGAAGTCTTTAATAATCCACGTACCTTTTACAACACTCAAGTTATCTCTTATAGCGGAGTCTCAAGGTGTTGCTTTGTATATCATTTTCTAGATGAGTTTCTTCGTCTATGTTTGTCTTCTACACATATTGTTTTACGAAGTCTTTAGTAATCTCTATAGTTTTTATTATAGTTAAGTTGCGACTAACGTGAGAGGATATTACGGTGATTGTATATCATTTTCTAGCCTATCTCTGCCTCGCCTTCCCCTCCCCCCTCCGCCCAACCGGAGTTTCTTTAATGATGTTTTCTCTTCTCTCTCTTTTGTCCTCGCCGGGCCTTTAATAATCCAAGCCTATAGTAAACTCAGGTCAGCCTTTCTTGTGACACAACCCTGAGTGTTGCGTCGCACTGAGGCATGGCACGTCGCCCAGTGAGGTATGTACGCACGTCTCATTTACGTCATTGTCTGTACAACATCTGCGCACCTTACCCGCAAATTTTCCCCCGGCCCGCAAACCTGCTCCACCAAGACCAACAGCGATGCCCTATTCCCTCCCCGCCGCACGTCCTGCACAGCACCCGCCCCCCCCCCACACCTGGAACACGCCCCTGAGGGTTCCCACCTTGGCAGTGACGTGACGTGAGGCTGCCGTCGTGTGGTGTGCCTTGCTGCTAGGCTGGATCAGTGCCGCCGGTGTTACTGTGGAGCCGCCCCGTGGTGATCGTGAGGCCAGTCGAGGCAGCAGCTCCCCGGCCTCAGCCCACGCAGTACATGGGTCACCCAAGATAGCACTCCGAGTTTACCCAGACTTTATCCATCTAGATCAAACTTAAGATATATTTATCTTGTTCCTTATTACACGATTACAACACTGCCGCGGCCGCTCATTGCCGGTGGCGAGCGATCGTATTGCACTCTAGTCACCAACGACTGTCACTGAATACTGAGTCGAAAGTGACGGTTTAGCGGGTTAAAAGTTAGGCCAATGCCCCGCGCAGCTCGGGAAACTAAGGATACGAGCGCAGCCCCCTCACGTCGACGGTCCTCTGACAACTGACGTTGAACACGCCTCGTCGCCTCCAACAGACATCCACAACCAATCCGGGTAAATATTATGCGTCTGGCAGCTCGGTCCTCACAGATGCCAAACTCCGATAACAAACTGAACCCATCCTTCTCCGAGGCTCCCTTTCCACACTTAATAACCCGCCATCGCCAAGTTACCTGCAGAAGGGAAGAGGTGCGTGATTCATAGTTAATAGGCAGGAAGTTAGACCCGGAAACCTTCCTATCAAATCGGAACTCGCGCGCATCTATCCCCGCAATGGTAACGCGCACACACCTGTTGGACGGCGGGCCGGTGCCGAGCTGGAGGTGGGCAGGTGTCGGGAGCAGTGCCGCAAGCAGGGGTAAAGAAGGAGGACGCTGCACCAACCAACACTTCCTCCACCATGACCCTCCAAGGAATACCCAGCACTCCTCTACTCTCCTTTTTTGTATCTTGAATCTTCGTACTCTTGATTCATGTGTATAATTTTATGGGCTGAATTTGTCCTTGCTGCGTATACATGAAAGAGATTTGAGGATGCCTATTCATTTTCCTCTTTACAAAATCGTTGTTTACGACTGCAGTGCAAGACTAGGATGACGTCATAAAGGAAACTGACATCACAAGGCCTTGGTTATCTATCACCTGACATACCGAGAGCTGTTCCATTAAGCGCTCTCTCTCTCTCTCTCTCTCTCTCTCTCTCTCTCTCTCTCTCTCTCTCTCCGCATCCATTTTATCTTCCCGGAGCGTTTCGAACAGCGTTACATGGGCGGACGGTGTAGCTCCTGGAAGTGTTTTGAGGAAGGAAGGAACCGTGTGTTTGCAAGGCACAACACTATTTCTAAGGAGGAAGAAAGCCGTGTTTGACATCTCCCCCGGCTTACCAAACGTCAGGCAAACTTGCTCCTCGCTCAGCCTTCTATGACACACTTCCGATGAAAAAAATGTGTGTGTGTGTGTGTGTGTGTGTGTGTGTGTGTGTGTGTGTGTGTGTGTGTGTGTGTGTGTGTGTGTGTGTGTGTGTGTGTGAAGGTAACATTCATCAATGCCAACGCAGACTACACACAAGCAAAGATTACAAGAAAAGAAACCAGTGACATGAAAATACTACGTAGCGTCTTTCATTTTTTTTTTTTTTTTTTGGGGGGGTATATATTATAAACATTATTCACTGCCTTCAGCCATCCATCCATCCTTTCATTCCCCCACTTCCTTCTTTTACCTCCACCCCCCACCCCAACCCCCCTCGGCACCATTCCTTTATGCTCTCCTCCTTCATCCCTTTCCTCGCGAGACACCCTGGCGCTCTGACATTCATAGGTGTTGGATATTTAATTTGAAGAAGCCCATTCCGCAGACGAGCTTTCTTGGGCTATAGAGAAAAGGGTCTAACAGGAAGGAGGTGTAGAGGAGAGCTGGGGCGTGACTTGTGACTAAAGAAGATGCGGGGAAAAAGTACTTGTCTGCAGCACGGGAGAAAAGGAGGCTTGAACACGATCTAGTAACGAATGGGAGTGGATGGTGAATTAAATTAACTACTGCATATATAGATATCTGAATGGTTCTGTACATAAACATAAACTTAACACACACACACACACACACACACACACACACACACACACACACACACACACACACGTCCCACTCTCTTTTCGTACAGAAGCCTGCCTTTGTGCCATATTCTGAAACACTTCTGCGCCGCACCTCCACTACTTTCAAAACGCTCTGAATGAAGTTGCGCGGATTTTTTTGGGTATTTTTATAGTTCTACTGGGAGATTAACAAAATCTCTACATTATTAACAAGAATAAGTTTTGAGAACCTGGCTAATCATCTCTGCGGCTCTTGAAAATAGTCGTGGTGAAAGAGCGGAGCGTTTTTCTGTACGGGCCCTTAATTAACCGACGGCCCAGCAGCCCCGATCACCTGGAGACACTGACACAACAAGCAACAGGTGTTTGGCTGCGGTAGGGCCCTTGCTTCCCCTTGCGTGACATGACTCGTTCCCTGCCCTCCCCTGCCGCCCCAGAACACCGACCACAACCACCACGACCCCCTAATGCTCTCTCCCCGCGGCAACAAGAGGTCGTGTGCTGAATTTGGAGTGATAAGGTGTGTGTGTGTGTGTGTGTGTGTGTGTGTGTGTGTGTGTGTGTGTGTGTGTGTGTGTGTGTGTGTGTGTGTGTGTGTGTGTGTGTGTGTGTGTGTGTGTGTGTGT
>NC_087160.1:26886931-26901931 GCF_035594125.1 Scylla paramamosain
CCTTTAAAGTCAAAATACTGTGCATCCATGATCATACAGCTATGTGAGGGAAGTAAAACAATCACTGCATTACATGACCTCATTGTCCTTATACATAACAAATAGTATTCAAATTAAAGAATAATGGAAAGAATTACTGTATCCAAGTCCTGAGTGCCAAGCAGCAGAATGTTTCAATTAAGAGACAAGTAGATTCCCCATTAAAATCTGTTAAATTGAGGGTCAAGTGTCCATATCATTATTTTGTCAATGCACTGCACTGCCTGCACCTTCCATCTGGTCATACCAAAACACAGCATCACCACCAGTCACTCTGTTTCATTTCCTCATTCCTTTCATCACTACCTCATATCCTACTCCTCAATAAAACCATATTGCCAAGTAAGCTATTGCTATCAACCATGTTTGTCTTAATTGGAGAGAGAGAGAGAGAGAGAGAGAGAGAGAGAGAGAGAGAGAGAGAGAGAGAGAGAAGAGAGAGAGAGAGAGAGAGAGAGAGAGAGAGAGAGGAAGAGAGAGAGAGAGAGAGAGAGAAGAGAAAGAGAAGAAGAGAGAGAGAGAGAGAGAGAGAGAGAGAGAGGAGGAGAGAGAGAGAGAGAGAGAGAGAGAGAGAGAGAGAGAGAGAGAGAGAGAGAGGAGAGAGAGAGAGAGAGAGAGAGAGAGAGAGAGAGAGAGAGAGAGAGAGAGAGAGAGAGAGAACTAAATATTAAGCAGCTTCTTACAAAACCCTGAGTTATACATACTAAGTTGGCTGTCTAGTATTATGAAATGCTGACACCATTGATATGTCTTGTATAAAAGTTTAAGAAATCCATAAACACATGAAAACACTTCTGAACTTAGAGAAGGTTTTTGGAAAATAAATCATGGTCATATTCATGAGACCAGAAACATGAAAAGTAAATCATCTTTACATATTTGGATCTGTAACTTTTGTTTATATTCCTGTAACCAGAAACATGGAAAGTAAATAAACATATCTTAATAGATTTTGATCTGTAAATTCTGTTCATATTCCCGAGATCAGAAACATGGAGAGTAAATAAATAGCTATCCATATATAAATATATACACAGCACATCATAATATGAGTGACTGAAAGGAAAAATCAGTCTTTCTTCTACATTTGGCTCCCTACTTGTACAAACTGCATCTGTCCTGTTCCCACATGACTAAATAAGTGAAAAAAAATATATGAAAATATCTTAACACATTAAACAAACATGATCAACTCATAAATAATAAACACATTTCTCTAACCATATTGTTCCTTACTCTAACAAAATGCCTCATATGTTAAACTGTTCCAAGGCACTTCATTTTCAGCACCATTCTTGACCCCACATTCAGTACTCATGACTCAACAGGTACTAAAATCCTCATAAATTCCCATTTTCACTACCACATATGAAAGACAAGTACAGGGACCAAAGTACAGGCTCCCAAAATCACCAACACCTAAGGGAAACTTTCACATCTGTCAAGATGAACACTTGCAATAAATGAGGAAGTTCACTCACTTGGAAAAATTACTTCCTCCACAGCCTAGGATTTGGAGCACCTTTGGAATACTGTATGAATGGCAAGCCACCTTCCTTGACACTCACCACTGACTGTTTGCCCAGCCTCTGCACCTCTGCTGGGACTACCTGTGGCTCTAGCTGAAATGGAGAAGAAAGGAGGAAAGAAAAGAATCATCAATAATTTGAAATAATAAACATAGTCCCACTTTTCATTTTCTGAAGGGTAGTATAACTTTTACTTCAAAGAAGCTTTCAGTGACTCACCTGACTGACAGTGAGTGAGTCTTTATCCCTCATGGCTCCCAGGTACACCTCAAAGATCTGCCTCAAGTCCACCAGTATCATGTCCAGTTGCTCTAGACGCAACTCTCTTAAGTACATGACATCTCTAGCTAAACGTTCTCCAAGAGACTCTGCCAGAGGCCGCTCCAGCCACAAGGAATCATCAACCTGTATCAAAGTTTATCATTCATCCAATATATTTCATGTCAACAGCAGATAAGCCTTAATATCATCATGACCATACAACAAGTGCATCACAGAATAAAAGTTTCACACTGCTTGCCTTGGAGTACTCCTGTCTATCAGGGAAGAGGTGATGAATATTCAAGCTGAGATGCTTTGTCAGCAGGGAGGACAGGGTGGGCACAAGCAGTGGCACAGATCCTTGGTGGTTTAGTAAGTGAAGATAAATCTCAGCAGCCTGTTCAACAATTATTTCTCCTGTAAAGCATCTTTGAACAGGACATAAAAAGATTTTCTGACAATTATTAGAAGCAAATAATCCACAAGTACAAAATTAGCACAAACTCATGAAAACACAAAACAGATTACAAATACAAAATCAAGGAAGATTTTACAAGTCCCAGTCATTAATGCCATGTCCAACTGTCTACAATATATTACCTTACACTATGTTACAATTTCTGTCCACTGTCCAGGATCAAATCTTTCAATGGTCTCTACTTACACTAATGATTCGAATATAGTTCTCAATTCAGATAATCACAGATTTTCCCTTGTGAAAACAGAATGTGTACATCTGTGTTCATATCAACAGCAACAATGCACCTCCAAGTTCCAAGCCACAAGTACTGCTGTGCTAATCCAGCTTCTCAAACTGAAGTTTGTGTACCTGACACATTGGTACTCTTTTGTCGTATCTTAGAATAGCTGCTAGATAAGTTTTATTTGGGAAAGTAATCCCTATCTTTCTGCCACAAGCTGGCTGTTGGTATGAACACTACCATTTCTCAGTTTATACACAAGTCAACCCTTACTCCATCTTAAATATGAGTTGTGCTGTACTTTTCACAGGTAAGAAGCACAGGTTGTGCCATTCTAAAAACTCATCACAGTATTGCCAACTAAAGACTATTGCTTCTCAAGAGGAAAATAACCTGAGATGACAGCTATACAGAATCTGCCTCAACCCATCTCTCAAGAAGGACTAAGCAAATCAGACTTGACTGGAATCAAAAGCCAGATGAATGCCTACAAAAGGCTTGAATGTCTAAGTGAAGTGCAGTGGGATCTGAATTGATCTAGCAAAATTTCATAAGAAAAAGCAGCTTTAAGACTACTTAGCTTATCTAAGAAAAAAAATAAAATGGCTGAAAGCTTACCTGGGTGTCAAACACATTGCAGAGGTTAAGGTTCAGCTGGTGATGGAGAAGGTCTTCCAGGGCCCGACAGTCATGCACCACTTTCACCATCTTGCTATCTTGCAGGACCATTCCAAGGCCTCCCTCCATCACTTCTGACACTCCAATCTTGGCTACATCAAAATGAAAGATCACACTGGAAGTGGCAACAGACAACCACACCAGGGTGCCAGATCTGCCCACTCCTAGTCCAGTAATGCCAAGAGAAATGACCATTTCCTTCCAAATCATAGAAAGCTGCAACAATGAACAATGTAAGATGAGAGGATACAGAAGTTGTAAATCCACATTAATGCTCCACTCACAGTCTGCTCTAACTCCATATTAATACTTGCACTCTACCTCTATTCATGCTATGTAATGGTCTTCTGAAAGATCCTTTGAGGAGACACTTAGCAGAACAAGAGCAGAGCAGCAGCAACAGTGTGCATTACCAATGATCTTGCTCCTGTCATGATCTGCTCCAAATAACTGCTGGACTAATACTGTTTGAGCATAAGTGGACTGAATGACAGCATGCAGGAACCTGTTGAAACATATGTAATATTTAACTGGAGGAAGAGCAGACCCTGAGAGGAGTGGTCAGTGTGAATTACCCATGACTGTGAGCAAAATGACAACAGACTGAATGACAGTGAGAGCAAAGCCATAATGTGCATCCTGTCTTTTTAAGTCTTTCTGATGCAACTACAGAACTTGATCATATACACACCACAAACATACACCCTTTCATCATTTATAACACTACACACAGCAATATTTTCAAGCACAAATGCATCTCAGTAAATAACTAAAGTTCAAAGTCTGTAAGTCAACCTTAACATGAATACTTACTGCCTTTTTGTATGAATCATCAACGACATCAATTATAACCCACTTAGAGGGGCGAGGGAGTCTTGCAGGGCTTGGAGGTGAAAGTGCTGGACTTGACTTCTCCTCAGGGGCTTCCTCAGACACCAGCTGTTGTATCAAGCCTGGCACCACTTCCTCCTCAGGGATGTTGCTGCAACACTTCTCCTGCAGGTCCATAGGCAGTAGTTTCTTCCTCAGCAGTTTCTTCCCCTGTTGCTTTTCAAAATATATATCCTGAAAAGTAAGTCATTTTGAAGATATGATCAGCTTTGCGATGATTATGCAACATCACATTAAAATTTTACAGGGATATGTGGTGATGCCACACCACATGAAGCACATTATATAGGAAGAAACAAGGGAAGAAGGAAGAAGACAGAATGAGGAAGAAAGAAGAAAAGATAGAATAAGAAAGAAGAAATGGAGAAGATGGATGAAATAGGAGCAAAACAAGTCAGTCACCCCAGTGGAAGGTAACTCACACCAGATGCCAAAAACGAGGGAACCCAGGAGAAGAAATCAGAAAAACAAACACATCCACAAATCACAACAGGAAGAGGGGAATTAACGAGGATGTAGAGGGCATGGAAGAAAGTGATCAAGAAGGGAAAGTCAGCCAAGAAGCAATCAAGGCACCAGAAGGAAGACAAGCTAACCTATAGAACAATACCAATGCCTACTTAAGTTCCACCTCCAAATTTGTCCCTCTACCCTGAATGGTGCTCTGTATCAAGTACCACACCTGTGGATGGGTAATATGCATAAATTGGAAACATGAATGGTAGATACATAAAATGTTATGAAAATAAAAATAATTTTCTGTGAGAAATAAGCAGCCCCAAACAAATTGTTTATGAGTAGGATGACAGTTGGAAAATTCAATAGCAGACAGAGGCAAAGGTTCTAGAAGCCCTGACCAAAGACATGTCAAGATGGATGGAATGACTAAGTGGAATTTGAAAGTTTAATGCGGTCTAGAAAACAAGTATCTTATGAAGAGAGGTAGGATATTTACATGTTTCATGTTTTGTATGGAATAGGTTTGCATCATGTACTGGATGAAGATGAACTTAATCACAGAATATTAATCAATATGATGCTAACATCATGTGTGTTTTTCTAACCAAACATTAATTGCACCAAATGAACATTAGCTGTGTATGTGAATTTGATATTGTCTGTGTTCAAGCATGATGAGTGCATAAATTATTGAACATGAATGTTGAAGAAATAAAGATGACATCGAGTGATTTAGAACAAATTTAAGATGTATGTAAGTAAATGTTTTCATGGTGACTTGTAAGAAATGTCAATAGTATTTATTAATTAAAAATTGAAAATCCAGTAGCCTTTGAATATCATCTTAAATCAATGCAGCATCTCAGTCAACAGTGCTGGCAGTAGTGGGATCTAATATTGCAAAGATGTTGCAAACATGTTTGAAGAATCTGATAAAAATAGGATTGCTGCAATGGATAGTACATAATAATTGATAATGAAGATGAAAACAATCACTTGTTTAAGTATTCACTGAGCAGCTAGTGTTACAAATTATGACAAGACATGGTTAAGGTGGATCAGTACCCATTATGTTTATTCAGTCTGAATGCATTGCACGCAAGAGTGGTTTTCACAATGACACAGACTTCATTTAATTCTTTATATTTTTCACCTACCAGGTTCTTGCTTTAACTGAAAACTTCCTTGAAATATCTGTGAAAGTAGTATCAGTGTAATTGATGAATCATAGTTTGTCACAATGGTCACCAGTCCCTTGTTCCACCTACAGCATATAAAACACAGAGAATGCAGACAAACACAAAAGATGAGCACAGTGAAAATATAGATATATGTAATATTATAGAAGTTATGGAATGTTTTGCAATCAATAAGTATATTTATATTAAAAGTTCAGTATATTTATATTAAAAGTTTGAGTGATCAGCGAGAAAATTTAGAATTATTAATTTGTAATACAGTAAACCCTTGTTATACCGGACTAATTGAGGCAAAGCTACCAACATTAAAGGTAAAAATCCGATAAAAGCAGCAGTGAGTGAGTCAGGAGTGCCACAACCTCTAATCCCCCTTCTCCCTTCCCTACACTCCTATCCCTTCCCTCCATCCATCCATCCTCCCCCCCTCTCTCTCTCTCTCTCTCTCTCTCACATTGGATGTAAATTATACAGCATATACTTTATTTTGGTATAAATAAAACAACAAATCTGATGAAAACCTCTAATAACATCTGCCAGTGCAAGACTGAAGCAGTGTGTGGGTGCCAGGGTTGCACTGCACATTTTTTCATCTATCAGTCTTTCATATTTCTCTAATACATATTTTCATATCCTCATTTATCAAATTTTCATCATCTCATAATTTTTCACAATACACGTAAATCCTTACATATCAATGCATATATTTTTCCAAGATTCCTTAACAAATCTCATATTTTTCCTCAGCACATATTCATCCCCACATATCAATAATATCTAATTTTCAAAATATTCAACATATTCATCATCACATATGAAAAGAAGGTAGAATAAGTAAGAGGAAATAAATGGAGAAGACAGATGAAATAGGAAGAAAACAAGCCAGTCACCCACTAGAAGGTAATTCACACTGGATACCACTGACAAGGGAACCCTGGAGAAGAAATCAGAACAAACACATGTGCAAATCATGATAACAGGAAAAAGGGCATTAATGGGGATGTTGAAGACAAGGCAGAGAAAGTGAACAAGTAGGAAACATCAGCCAGGAAGCAATTGAAGCACCAGAAGGAAGACAGATTAGCCTACAGAAAAATTCCAATGCTTACTTTTAGCTCTACCTCCAAATCTGTCCCTGTACCCTGACTGGCATTCTGTGTAAACTACCACACCTGTGGGTGGGTAATATGTATAAACTGGAAGTGTGAATGGCAGATATGTGAAATGTTATAAAAATAGAGACATTTTTCTGAGGGAAATAGGCAGTCCCAAACAAATTGTATGAGTAGGATGACAGGAAAATTCTGTAGCAGACAGAGCGGCAAAGGTTCCAGAGGGCCTGACCAGAGAGGGGGCCAAGATGGACTAAAGTAAGTCAAATTTGAAAGTGTAATGCAGTTTAGAAATCAAATAAGAAAGGGAGAAGTAGGATATTTACAAGTTGTTTTATATTTTGTATGGAATAGACTTGTATGATAAAGGGAAGAATGGTGATAGTTTAGTCAGTGGGATACTCCGGCTACTGCATTTTCTGAGGCTACAGTAGTTTTGAGAACCACGAGATTTGCCACAAATATGAGCAAGGATGTTTACTTCCAGCATATGGAATAAATTTTTGGTGCTGGGCACACTTCTGAATCCAAGTCAGTTTCTGTGATTTTTCACTGCTTGTATGTAATTTTTCAGGTTTATGACATAAGCTTTACATTTGTGAATATATCAAGCTTCTCACTGATATGTATCATGGTGATTCTTTGTTGTTCAGTGGTAGTATTGCAATGCCTGACATATGTGATGTGCTTGCATGTATCATCTTAGTGGCCATAACAAAAAAATGTAAATATTAGGGATGGTTTGGTCACCAATAAGGTGGGATGGTTCATCCGTACCACAGTACATATCCAATTTTCTATTTCAGTAATCAGAAATTACCATTTCCTTCTTATCTGGAAGTACAAATGAATGAGGTTATGTTCTTTAAGAACCACTGAATTAAGGAGACAAATTATTTAAAATTTTTAATGATTGAAATTACAATATTTTAAGCAAAATGTTCTTTAGAAAGGATAATAGATAACAGTAAAGTGTTTATTCCCTACATATAGATGTTTCTTACTCCTATGCATAAATTCTGTTTAATATTAGTAGCCTGATGTTGGTGGTTGAATTATCCTACCAGACCCATCCCATGGTTAAACCATCACTACTGTGTGGGATGGCCACTTTAGAAACCTCTACTTGATTATTTATTTCTTGAAGCCTAGAGGGCTTATTTCTTTCATGTTTCCACACAAATGAGCAAAAAGATGATGCTACATTTTCACATCAAGCAATTAAAGCTAAAGTAACTTTAATGGTTGATTTTTCCACATTTTTTTTTTTAAGTGATCAAACTATCACAACTCTCCCCTAATGTAATATTAATTAATGTGATGCTAACATCATGTGTGTTTTTCTAACTTAATTGCACCAACTGAATATTAGCTTTACTCACAAATTTGATATTGTCTATGTTCATGTGCAATGACTGCACAAATTATCAAACATGAATGATGAACAGATAAAAGCGACATCAAATGACCTTAAATAAACTTAAGATGTATGCGAATAACAGTTTTCATGGTGACTTTTAAGAAATGTAAATAGTATTAATTAATTCAACTCTGAAAATCCAGTAGCCTCTGAATATCATCTATAGTCCATGCAACATCTAAGTCATGACATATGAGTATATAAACAGCATTTACAAAAATACCTTCAAGTTTTCAGTACCTGATTAAAAGAATCTATATGTCCATTATCTCTCTCTCTCTCTCTCTCTCTCTCTCTCTCTCTCTCTCTCTCTCTCTCTCTCTCTCTCTCTCTCTCTCTCTCTCTGTCTCTGTTTTTAAAAAGGTTCTATATAAGCTTGCATGCATCAGCTTTGTTTATCTGTTTGTTACATGACCTTTGGCAGCTTCTCTAACCATTCCCTAGATTATGAGGGCACTTTGTAAGATCTCATCCCATGTCACTTTGGCTGGGTCTTATACCTCTATCCTCAATATCCACATTTCACATCTTCAAAATACTTACAATTTTCTGAGATACAGACATGAGCAGTTAAAGTTGAGCTTCACCCACCTTAAGGAGTCTCCGCCTGGCCTCCCGGTCCTCCCCCAGCACCTTGATGTTGAGTACATCATGGAAGAAGAAGGTGCGGAGACCAAGCTTTTTCTTCCCTGTCTTAGGATTACTAACCTGAGGATGATGGATTACATGTAAAAAGAATCATATGCAAGTCATTCTGATCAATATACAAATCACTCCTCAATACAGTAGCATGAGATAGCTAACACTAATAATTAACTATTTCAGTAGTACCAATAAGACAGAATGAAAATTAATGTTAAAATGATGCAAATATAAAGATAAGCCAATGGTAAAAGAGGAAGTGAATGTCTAAGTATCTGAATGGGGATGCTGAAGAAAATGCTAAGCCACCTGCCATCAGGAACAGATGGTAAGTATGATCATAGAGAAAGGATGAAGAGCAAAATATTTCTAAAGAAAATGTATACATGCAAAGCTGAAGGTGCTGATAGGAAAGGAAGGACACTTGGAAAGTGGAAGGATGGGGTATGTGTGAGAGTGTTAGAGGCCAAGTATTTGAACAATTAAGGAGGGATTCTTTGGGCAAGGAGAGAGAAAGGCCCTTCTGCTGCATGGCCATCTCCTTGGGGAGCACTCTCAAGGGGAAAAAGGCATCACTGAGAAAGATAAATATATGAGGAATAGGCCTTATTTGCAATATTGAGATAATGAGTATTTATGAATGAGAAATGTCAGTAAGATAGAGTGAAACTCAATCTACTGACAAACCCCTCTAACACATAGGTTAGAGGGGTTTGTATAAAGAAATTAATGGGCAATGTGAGAATAATTATAATGCTGCAGAGGTAAACTAGTTCTGCTGTCTGGACCTGATAAGAAGAAACCCAAATGATCCAGTGCTGTCAATGAGGGGCAGTGGAAAGCATGGCTTCCACAATCCAAGAAATAAAGAAATTGATAAAAGAAAAGATGTAACAAAAACACAAGGACCAGATGGCATTGCAAATTGGGTACTAAAAGGATGTAGTGAAGAATTAGTACACAAGATACATAGTGTTAAGAGTTCATTGGCTGAGGGCAGAGTCTTAAGGGATTGGAGGAAAGCTGACGTTATCCTAATTTATAAAGGAGAAAATAAAGAGGATACTAACTAATTTATAAAGGAAGAAATAAAGAGGATACCAACAACTATAGACCATTGTCTCTGGCAAATGTTGTAGCAAGTTTGTGAACAGATTATCAAAGATAAGTCAACAAAACATCTAGAAGAGAACAGTGGACAGACTAGAAGATAGTTTGGGTTTCCGTAAAGCAGATCATGCACAATAAATCTGATTTGTTTCTACTCAAGGGTAATTCATATTATTCAAGCAAGGAATAACTGGGACGACAATATATATCTAGATTTGAAAAAAGCCACATAAGAGACTACTAAGAATGACAGAAAACAATGAAGGAGTGCAAGGAAGCCTGCTGAAATGGATGAAAGACTTACTTGAAGAAAGGGTGATGAGAGTGATTATTAGGGGCAAGAAGTCCCCTTGGAGGAAAGTTATTGGTAGTGTGCCACATGGTCTGTGTTGGCTCCAATCACATTTGCAGTATACATACATAAATGATATAGGTGAAGGAGTAAATAGCCATATCAGTTTTTTCACAGATGAAGCTAAATTCTTGAGAAGAGGAATATTGTGAAATGTTGCAACATAACCTAGACAGAATATGGGAATGGAGTCTTAGATGGGAAACAGAATTTACATCAAGAAATGTACTGTGGTGGAATTTGGAAAGAGCAAACATAGAATTTCAAGAAATTATACACTGAGAAGTGGGACAATACAGAAAACATCATCAGAAAAAGATCTGGGAATAATTATATCTGAATATCTGTCACCAGACAAACAAATAAATAAAATTGTAGGAGAGTCATATAACCTGCTGAGAAACATAAGAGTTGCATTAACTGTATGAAGAAATTGTAAGAAAGTTCATAATCACAATGATATGACCAAGACTAGAATATCCAGCAAGAGTTTGGTCAAGCACTAAAAAGAAACATCAGGAAATTTAAGAGAATCCAAAGAGCAGCAGCAAAACAGAGATGTCATATGAGAAGAGGCTATCAAAATTAAATCTGATAACACAAGAACAAAGAGAAAGAGGCAACCTGATTGCAATTTATAGTAATGAAGGATATGGAAGTACTCAACAGACAAGACTTGATAGTATGGGATACGAGAGACACAAGAGGGCATGGAAGGAAGGTAAAAAGGAACAACTACAGAAGAGATGTAAAAAAAGAATAGTTTTCCACACAGAGTAATAGAAATATGGAATGGATTGAAACAAGAAGTGGTTCACAATAAGATGATACACAACTTCAAGGCCAAATTAGATAATGAGAAATATAGAGATGGGACAACACAAACATAGCTTCTCATCCAGTACACTACAGCTACACACACACATACACACATGCAAACCTTTTCCAGAGAGATCTTCCCACATGTTGTCAAAATTGTGTTGATCACACCAAGCCAGGAGCCTTGCTTGGCTGTGAGGA
Organism: Scylla paramamosain; assembly: GCF_035594125.1. Classification (NCBI taxonomy): domain Eukaryota; kingdom Metazoa; phylum Arthropoda; class Malacostraca; order Decapoda; family Portunidae; genus Scylla; species Scylla paramamosain. Next base: position 26,898,342 of record NC_087160.1, read on the forward strand.
GAACCTTTAGTCCTAGGCTGTCATCCCCCAGATCCTGTAAGGCAGAATTATCCTCAATAATCAATAATTACATTTTCTTAGTAATAATGAAGAATTATGTTAATAGGCATGTTTAAATATTTCATGTGAGCAATAAAATATCGATGTACCTATGAAAACTAGAAAGTTGAATGATCGTGTGTTTATTACAAGAGACAAGATAATATATGCCAACCTAAAAAATTAAATAGAATAAAATAAATAAAATAAAAATTTCATGTATTTACATTCAGAACCTCAAGGAATATAAAAAACCACACAATGCAAAATTTCAGATAGAAGATTAAGTTGCTAGTTTTGACACAAAAAAAAATAGCAGTTTTACTGTCTAGCATTGTGAAACATACTAATGTCTAACACTTTGAATAATAAATGACATAAGACCATAAATTACATGTATCTTTCTAACTTAATAATTATGGATTTTAAGGATTAGTTGTATGAAACAAATCAGTAATACTTAGTTTTTTCCACTGTACTTACCAAAATTTCCTTAAGCGTTAAGTCCCTTCCCTCATTCTCAAGACTGTTAAGAGAGATGGCAGGGTCTGGCTGCAGCATAGCATGGAAGGGTGAAGCCACAGTCATGTTTATTGTGCTGCTCTTCTTTTCAGTAGATGATTCCCTGTTATCCATATTCACAAGGTGTGGGGGTACAACGGTACTTTGGAATGTGGTTTCTTATGCATGTATAAAGAGCAGTGCTGCTTCAGAAAGTATGTCCCAGCCTCACATCTAATAATCTTGTAGAAAATTAAGTCTACAGATCCAGGATGTACAATCTGTAAGAAAACAACTTTCTAAATAAAGTAAAGGCTAGGTGGCAAGAGGTTATCAAATGCATACTACATGTCTATGATTCCCTGTAAAGAATGCATACTACATGTCTATGATTCCCTGTAAAGAAAATTACAGAATAACTGAAATGGTGCATGTGTAAGGATTCATAAATATATTGAATTATTCCTGATGCAAAACAGGCAAGTAGTTTTTTATTCTACTTCCTGAGTGTGCTTATCTAGGTACCTATTTATCTATCAAACAAAGGTACAGCATCCTGCAAAGGGAAGCAGCTAAAGGTATACAAGGTCAAAATGAAGCAGAGCAACAGTAACAACACTGATATGTTAACACTACAGTAGTGCAAGCTAACAATCAAATACCTTCAGACAAGTTACCACATAATATGACAGTTATATTTATTCTTTGATATATGAATGAATGATCCTAGCAAAGGTACTAAATCTATCAAGTGAAAACACACATAACCAAATGCAACATACATATTAATAATAGTAAACAGCAGAGAAAGCAGCCTGAAAGAGAAAATAACATTCAAATATCATGTAATCTAGCTATGTAACTGTACAGTAACAGAACACCAACAATGGGTAACAACAAGAAATAAATATTCCAGCAATTCCAATCACTACTATTTTTCAAAATAAAGGCCACTAAATATAATGTAACTCTGGACCCAAGGCACTCAGACCTCCCACTTTTTAATGTTGTCTTTTTAGCTGTACAGCATCACACACCTGCCCAACTGACTCACCCTGACCCATGATGCCTCAGTGTTTGATCAAGAGGCCAAAAATGGCATGACTGAATCTAGAAATGCCCTTGACTGTTAGGCTATTTACTAAATGTTGTGGAAATCAGGAGATTTGGCATCAACAAAGTCTCAAAATGCTATACCATGCCAACAAAGGGAAGATGAACCAAGGCAAGGCACAAGTGGGTCACTGAGCTATTACCAGCCAATGAGTCTACATATTTGGTTCACATTTAGGCAAGTGACACCATGTCACGAACAAAAAATTTTTGAAGGAAGTTGCAGATCTTGCTCACTTAATTTATGATGGGTTTTAATGTGTAGTAATTTTACTTCATCATCATCCTTGGCGCTGGTGTGGATGTGTCCTCTCCTATATATGAACAATATTATCTTTCAAAGAAACTGTTACCAAATTCATTCAAAACACATTGAAAATAACATAAAACAACAAATAATTTCTTTTGAAATAAAGATAATGCATTTCACCAGGAGATCTACCTGATATTCTTTTACTTGAAACTTTCTGAACTTACTTTCTCTATCTAAAATACACAGAAATCAATACAGCACGAGTATACCCGTAAATCAATGGCACAAAACACTGATCTTTAACAAACTAAACATTACATAATATAGAGTCTCACATAAAATATATCCTTTGCTCCACCGCCTGCAGTGTGACTGGAAATGAACGGAAACAATGACAAATTTCTACTACTACTTTCTTATCAACACCCGACAGCCCTGATAATGGCTGAAATATCGCGAAGTAGCACTCGGCACCAGCACCTCCACAGACAGCACCGGGAGAAGGAACTCACCTATGCAACTGTCACCACCTGGGATAAATAATACAGTCCTGTCCATAAAGTTCACATGTGAAGCGGGGCGCTGCTCGGCCAGACGGCCAGGCGCGAATTTGTTGACACTCGAACCCTAGCGGGACTGAGCGCAAATACTTTAGGCTCGTAGTGATTATTATAGTAACATTTTAACAGACCGAAGAAGGGATGTAAGGATTGGACTCCGAAACCTCACTGCCCTGAAAAAAAAAAATTGTACTCCGAGATTTCATGGCCCTGAAAAAAAAAAGAAGGATTCGACTCCGAGATTTCAAGCCCTGAAGAAAGAAGAAAGATTGGACTCTGAGGTTTCATGGTCCTGAAGAAAGAAGTAGGATTGGCCTCCGAGATCTCAAGCCCTGAACAAAGAAGAAGGATTGGACTCCGAGATTTCATGGCCCAGAAGAAAGAAGGATTGAACTCCGAGAGTTCAAACCCTGAAGAAAGAAGGATTGGACTACGAAATCTGACGCCCCTGAGGAAAGGTCTGGACTCTTCGTGTTCCTATACAACCCAGAAGTTCCCAGTGGGGAGACTGGAAATTCCATAAATTGAGAGAAAATGGCATTGTCCGACAGGGCATCCACTGTCACTGATGACCCTGCTGATGGTTTGCTGTGACAGCCCCAAGTCCATCTAACCATCCATCCACCCATCTATCCACCCATCTATCCAACCATACACACACACACACACACACACACACACACACACACACACACAGTGTTTTACATTCTGGATGGGACAAATATCCGTAAAAAATTGTCTCATTGACGTAAATACAGTTTGCAAACTGGAAATAGTTTACAACCTTTAGGGATGCCATGGGATAATTGCATCCCCCTTGTTTTAACCCTTGTTAAGGGTTATAACAAGGGGGATGTAAGCAAAATCCTTAGGATCAGCAACCAGGATAGAACAAGAAATAACGGGTTCAAGCTTGAAAAAATTTAGGTTTAAGAAAGAGGTAGGAAGAAATTGGTTCTCAAATAGAATGGTAGAGGAGTGGAACAGACTCAGTTGTTGTTGTTAGTGCTAAGACATTAGGGAACTTTAAGAGAAGATTAGACGGGTTTATGGATGGGGATGATAGGTGGAAATAGGTATGTATATTTCATGCAGGGACTGCCACGTGTAAGCCTGGTGGCTTC
>NC_087160.1:26904431-26916931 GCF_035594125.1 Scylla paramamosain
AATAAACGTATGCCGGTACGATGAAGTGTTTCCGCCGGACGTGGATGTGGTGAACTCCATCCCGGTGTGCATGAGTCGCTTGGTTTGCTCATGACAAAGCTGATGCACACTGCTCGTATGGTAGCTAGCACCTTCACCTATGTGTTACTGCAGACAATATTTCGGATCACAGTATTCCAGTTACACTCGTTTACAGTATGTAATTCGTGTCAAAGATATCGTTAAAGATATGTCTTTAGCTGAAAACTTGCCATCTCACAATTAACCTCAGACGACCTGCATGGAACAAGTGACGCAATTGGTTGTCGATATTTTAAGATTCATCCTGCAACCAAATAATGAATTAAGTATAACATTTGATGCTCCAAGGTCAAATTAAATAACTGTTTCAACATCGACAAAGGCGTTTTTGCAATGCTTCACGTTATGTCAGGGCGGAGCTTACATGCATAGAATCTGTTAACTCTGTGAGCGGTGCTACAAAGGGTGCCTTAGGTGGTTAAGTGCCGTAAGTGAGAGTGAGAACACAGAACAGACCGTTTCGATGAACGGGTACGTAATACTTTCGAAAGTTGCCTTGGAATGCTGTCTGCCTCTCGTATGAAAACCCGGCCATTCGGCTGTCATTTCTCTGCCGCTCTTTCTAATTAATTGTCGTTAGATTGGCAGGACCAACTTCCGATGTATATTACTGGGCCAGGAACGTACTTGATGTCAAAAAAAAAAAAAAAAAAAAAAAAAAAAAAAAAAATATATATATATATATATATATATATATATATATATATATATATATATATATATATATATATATATATATATATATATATATATATATATATATAGGCAAGATTGATTCCGATTGACAGTTTATGAAAAAACAGGAAAGCTGTTGATTTTGGCTGGTTGTATTGTGCCATATATTCATCTATTCATTGGTTTATTTATTTATTTATTTATTGACAAATAGAAGATAAGCGACTTTGGATATAATAAGGAAGACAGTATAATGTTAAGTAATAAATGAGGGTAACTTTCTGTTGGGTGACAGCCAAGCCAGGCGTCGGAACATCCTCCTGGGTAGGCTCGCGGATGGCCGCCATCACGTGTATGTATGTATGTATGAACGTTAAGTGTGTACTTTATATATTTACTTGCTTTGAAATAATTCGTTTGCATGGTTCGTAATAAAAGAAAAAAAAAAAAGAACTCACACACTAACGCAACAAAAAAAGAAAATAAATAAATAAATAAGAAAACACGTGGTAATACCGTTAACCGGGAAAGGAAAGCAACATTGGCAACATCGAAAAACAAAGTATCACAAACTTAACCGCATCTCCAGATATCCGTGCTAATGATGAGTAGAAATATCACTACATTCACAAAACCGCCTGTAGTGTAATACAGAAGGACGAAAAAAAAAAGGGATATATTTATATACTACTTACTCGATCGAGGTAAATAGAAAGGCTTGGATAAAACACTGTGAAGGACTTTTAGCCAGCAGCATATGGAATCTGAATGTGCCTCTCTAGTTCAAGGCCAACTGGCAACCCCACAGCTCTCCTCCTCCACTCAGTTGTCAGCTAGAGAGAGCAGTATGTGAGGTGTTACTTTTCGGTCGACGCACGGCGCTATGTCGTAACACTCAAATTGTGATTTTATAAAAAGAACATTTAGCTAGTCACGGAAAGGAACTTGCATATACATTGAAGAGTCTCGTGTTCAACTTACCCATCTCACTCGGAGACATCAGTTTGTGCCATGTATACAAGACTGTTATTGAAAGGTCTGATGTTTCTGATGATAACAGCGACCTGGATCAGTTCCTAAAACTCTCCATCAATAGAAGTCTCGTCAGGTGATACAGAACAAAACAGAGCATAACACTGATATACCGACTGTTTACAATATGTGACTGTTAGCAATTTAATTTACTTATACTAATACTAAAAAAAAAAAAAAAAAAAAACTTGGACGTGATCATTACTTACTGTCTTGTTCATCGGTGTTCCTTCGTTGCATCTTCCTGAAGCTGGCACTATCATGGCGTGGAGATTAACACAGCGGCAGATCATCATGGGTGCTGTCGTGTTTTACAGTTTTCTTGCTCTCACTACCAACATCCTGGATACGACGGAAGGAAAGCCTCCTAATATATTCAAACTCCAAAAACTGGTGAGTATTCTTTAATGATGGACATTTGGATTTTAACAGTATCATGTTTCGTTCTAATTATCTAATCCCGTTCTGTGTGTTTAAGCTGCCCTGGTCTGTTTTTTTCTGTTATCTTTTCTGAATTGGTTTTCTTATACTGATTGGAATATTAAAAAAAAAAACAAGTTTGTTTAGATATATGCTTATCGAGACTCAAAGCAGACGAATGCGCGATCTGTGTCCAAAAAAAATAAGTTTTAAAGAAAAATGCATAGAAAAGAGACAAGCTTGAATTACACACACACACACACACACACACACACACACACACACACACACACACACACACACACACACACACGCACGCACGCACGCACGCACGCACGCACGCACACACACGAGAGAGAGAGAGAGAGAGAGAGAGAGAGAGAGAGAGAGAGAGAGAGAGAGAGAGAGAGAGCCCCATTCCAGCCCTCAAGACAGGTAACGAGATCTCAGAAAAAAAAGATGCCTGAAGTAAAACATCCCACGAGACCTTCCATTAAGTAGATGAATCGAACGGAAAATATTTCCTACGCAGCAGAACCTGTCCACTTCACGCGCCACAGCTTTTCCATGTGAGATAAAAAAGGAGGATACATGTGCGGTTGGTTTGTGGCATATATTTCTTTTATAGAAGACAGAAACACGCAATGGTCATCAATATTTGAAGTTAAAAAAATATATAGGAACTGGCACATACACGAGTTTCACCTTTAATGTTCTTTTGGTCAATTTGTGACTTCAATAATCTGACGATTTTCTAGCTCTAGTGTACTGTAATTGACACATCATGCTTTTACTTTTGTGAAGTGAAATTGATCTTACTAAGACTACGTGTTGGAGTGGCGCGTAATTGTGAAGAAAGGACATTCTTCTACCATTCTAAGTAAAATAGAGACTAACCGATTGACTGATTATATGGCGATGCAAAACATGATAATTGTCTTGTTTGGAAGCCAAATATTCAGTCTTTATAATTTCTTATTAGCTCTCGACCTTGTTTCCTATACTGCATGTCATCAGCACTCGGAAGCAGTGGTGCAGTACGTAAGATGTTGTAAACCGAACAGAATCGTGCGCGCTTGATAAAAAAAAAAAATAATAATAAATAAATAAAATAATAATAATGATAATAATAATAATAATAATAATAATAATAATAATAATAATAATAATAAATAAATAAAAATAGATAAATAAATAAGTAAATAATAAAAAATAAATAATGAAAAAAATAAATAAAAAATAATAATACTGTCCTTTTTTGGAACACTGACTTTCTTTTTTTTTTTTTTATAGGATTTTATTGGAAAAGTACTTTGAATTACTTTTACTAACAACTGAATATAGCATAACTGAGTGACTGATTGATTTCAGCTGCTGGGACAATGGCATCATAATGGTTGTCATTATATCTAGTTGAATCCAAAAAATAATAATCAGCCTTTCTATTTTGTTTTCCGAAGACGTGTCATTTTCTTTCTTTGCTATTGCGGCATCAGAGATTCACGCCATATACGAATATTCTCTTGTTATTACTGTCCTTTATGATCTCTCGCTCCCACCCTTTGTAACTTCAGAACCATCTCTCCATTATTCTCATTCTGTCTCTCCTTCCATATCATTTTAATAGAGGTTTTCTAAACGTCCTGTCAGTTGGTCTTTCCTTTCTTCTTAGTGCACTGTAATACTTTACAGACAGCACGAACATTCTCATTTTGTGTTATGGGTTGTATGGTACGAGTATCACGTAATATCTCACGACCCCGGAGGTGTGCGTGCGACTGAAAAATCCATTGCACACTCCCAGGTTACGTTTTTTTTTTCCATTATGTGTGTGTGTGTGTGTGTGTGTGTGTGTGTGTGTGTGTGTGTGTGTGTGTGTGTGTGTGTGTGTGTGTGTGCGCGTGTGTGTGTGTGTGTGTGTGTGTGTGTGTGTGTGTGTGTGTGTGTGTGTGTGTGTGTGTGTGTGTGTGTGTGTGTGTGTGTGTGTTCTCACCTCACTGTATTTGCACAGGAATGAATCAAACTTCGTTGTGTCTCATGTTTTAATAGCGTTTTACTGTTTCATATTGTTATTATTATTATTATTATTATTATTATTATTATTATTATTATTGTTATTATTATTATCATTTTTATTATTATTATTATTATTATTATTATTATTATTATTATTATTATTATTATTATGATCATTATTATTATTATTGTCATTATCATTATTACTATTATTACTATTATTATTATTATTATTATTATTATTATTATTATTATTATTATTATTATTACTTTATTATAATTTTTATTATTTTGTTACTATTATAAACGTCATCTTCATCCTCATCATTATCATCGTCATCTGACATGTAAGGGCCACACACCACAGATAATGGTCATGTGGTCGCCTTTTTAGTCTCGGTGATTCATACAACATTTTGCTGATGAACCATGACCTGAAACGTTGCATAGAAGGACAAATTATAAAATACGATATAGTCAAATTAGATATTGCAAGAATATCAATTAATTAAAATGAATTAAAAGGGGTGAGAATTACGGTACAATTTCTTGACAAAATTGTTAATTTTTTTTTTTTTTTGAGAATTGGGCATATCAACAATCATGAGATGTGCTACAGTTTGAGGATATCGACATTCAGTTGCCAAAGTTTATATTTATGAGTATTTTTTAAGTCTTTTTGCTAGTGAAAGCGCTAACAAGACGAACAGTAAATTCCACTAAAATCAAATATTGGTTTATTTACAATCTGATTACAGATCGCAACTGCATGTTCAGATGGGAGCACCTGGTGCCTGTACAAGGTCAACAACAGTTGGGTGGCAGAGTGACTGGAAACACGCTGCGGTATACAGGCAAGCTGGGAAGAGATTTATTCCCTCGCGGAATATCAACACAAATGAGCTGATCCTTACCGAGGGACTATCAGCGGTGTCAGTGTCAAAGATACTTATAACCCTCGTGAACTTACCTTATTGATTATTAGTAAAGTCAACAACTAAATACAGAAAAAAAATGGATACTATATAAAGACTGAAGAATGATATAGAAATATGGCTATTTCAGCAAATTATTGGGCATAAAAATAAATATAACTCTTTTGCATATGCTAGAAGAAAACATCTCAGTATTTCACCTTCACTTATAGCAATAAAACGGGAGAGGATTAGTGTTACGTGTCAACAAATTACGTGGAAATAGGCTGGAAAACATGCAGACTTGTTTACCCTCTAACCTATTTCCGATTTTGAACACTGTGTTCTGCAGATAAAGCAATGCTTCGTGGCAGTTAGTTATGATTGTGACACAGGTAAGATAGATAATATAGGGTAAATATCTTACTGGTTCTCTTTTGTTAATTCTGCCAAAATATCATCCCAATACTTCAGTTTGTTGGAGAGTTATTCCCAAAAAACGATGTAACACTGCGTCTCAAACCCATAGGAGTTATACTGCTATCTTAATAAACGAGACATTGTGCTAGGCAATTCTTCATTAAGTCTTTCATAGAAGATTTTATCTCCAACTACTGGAATGGGAGCCATGGTTGTGGTCTTTAGTCAGCATCACAATGGTGTTCTCCCTTGCTGATGTGAACAAGTTCAAGGCACTCGCTCTTAAACAAGTGACAGCGCACGTGGAGCTTATCATTGTACTGGCGATCCTTGACATGAGCTGGTTATCAAAAACATTTACCACTGAATCACACCTCGTTTTTTCTGTTTTTCACCGAGCTGCTTTGCCTCGCCTTGAGTATCTTCACTCACTGTCACAAAAGCGTAAAGCAGATGTTATCACTTCAGACCCCCAGGTACAGTGGAGGGTGAATTAGGTGCGGGGGAAATAACATCGTTAAAGGTCGAATATGCACTTTCGAATCTACTTTGAGCCTTGTTTATAATTGGAAATTGGTTCTTGGGTATGAAGTTCGAAATTTTTTTCAGTTATTTCCGAATTTTTAATCTAATACCGAGTGTGGATATTTTCGAGCAAATCTCCATTTAGCACTTTTCGGTTTTCGAAACTAGTTCAAGTACGAAAATTTCGAACTCTTCTTTCCTTTTAAAACTAACTGCTGCATAAGACTTTATTCTTTCTCTCACCCCTATTGTGTACACTTCTCTAACACAAGAGTTAACCAGTATTCTCAGTCATTAATCCCTTCTCTGGTAAACTCTGGAACTCCCTGCCTGCTTCTGTATTTCCTCCTTTCTATGACTTGAACTCTTTCAAGACGGAGGTTTCAAGACACTTATCCTTTAATTTTTGATGACCGCTTTTGAATCTGTTCGGGGACCTGCACCTCAGTGGGCTTTTTATTTATTTATTTTTTTCTTATAATTTTGGCCAATGCCCCTCCTACATAAAAAAAAAAAAAAATCTCTGAAAGAAGTTTGAACTCTTACCTTTTTCAAAGGATTCACCAGCTTATTGCACCTAATTCACCCTCCTTAATAAAACTATCACTTGAAGATTATCATTCCAGTGTATATTTTCAGTGAAGGACGTAATTTAAAAAAGAAATAATGTTCATGATAATTTCACACATGTCTACTATATATGTCATAGTAGATGAAATAGCTGTTAGGGTACCTCAGCTGACAAAGGGCGCCCACGAGCTCGCAGGCGACGTTTTCAGAAACATCCCACTCACCACCGTCATCACGGTTTTCAGGATCACGTGCTGGACTCGTAATCGTCAGCTTTATTTTCCAGTTGAAATCCCTGAGTTCATGTCTGATCAGTGCTGAGGCATTCTGCATACCACACATCAGATAAAAATCCTTCACGAATTAAGCACAGTGAAAACTTCATCCCGTCCTAAGATAGATAGAGGCGCTATTGTATCAGTAAAACGCCTTGACAGGAGATAAACGCGTCACTACACACCCTGCGCAGAATACACACCAAGAACATCACACAGCAAGAGCCTTGCCAGATAACTACCAACTTCAACTAGGTATAACCCGAAACTTTTATAGGGTCGACGGTCTGTTACACTTATCAGTCGGTAGTAAATATAATTTAGCGTCCAGTGATACGGGCCTTATCTTAGTGACATCACTTTTTAAAGGGTGAAAATTCTTGAATGTTGATCGCATCTTTATTTATTGTATTACTCGTAGCAAACTTACTATTGATCAAAGGAAGATCATTGTGGTCCCGTTCTGAAGCATCAGAGTTGTACACACCATATAGTGGTATGCTTGAATCCAATAAACGCAAATAGATAAAAAGGGACAGGAGTTTGTTTAATAAAGCAAAACTCTTTTTTTTTTTTTTTTTGTGAGATGAATCTCTGTTCTATATAACATTTCATAGAGGATCAAATTTTCCGTCCAGTGGTGTTTCCACTCTCGTTGAGCTAAAGATTAAGTAAACTAATATTGCAGAAAACTGAGCGGTTCTTTTTTATAAATGTTTGTCCTGACCTTTGCGCAAGCACAACATATATCTGATTTTTGCATGCTCATTCAGGTAAATATTGTTGATCCATATTATTACCATATTTCAGCTTGACCAGTGATAGTTCATGAGTTGCTGTGAGGTGTCTCCGCAAGCCCAGCGAAAATCCACATTTTATATAGTCAGTTACGTAGGTACATATGAAAGGTTCATGTTACGAAATTTTAGCATAATTGCTGTGTACTTACTGAGAAAACCACTATGTGAGACACCATTTCACTTTTTTGCAACAATCAGCTACAATTCAGCAGATATTTACTGTGGGTTTCGTTACGATCGACCACGTAATTCCATAAATATAAGCTTCTGGATAAAGTAATGGTTGCACCAGGCTGGACTGCCGGGCCGTAATGTGCAAGACTTCTAATAATAGTATGATATAACATTGTGTGTGTGTGTGTGTGTGTGTGTGTGTGTGTGTGTGTGTGTGTGTGTGTGTGTGTGTTTGTGAGCGCAAAAGAGAGAGAGAGAGAGAGAGAGAGAGAGAGAGAGAGAGAGAGAGAGAGAGAGAGAGAGAGAGAGAGAGAGAGAGAGAGAGAGAGAGAGAGTCATATTAATCATTACCTAGTTCGTTGGTTGACAGGACATACAAATATGTACATAAACTAATTGATAAATTATTTGATAAACAAAAAACTAAACAGAGAAATATGCAAATAAATGTACCTAAAACGAACCAAAAAGAGAGAAACAATCATATATATATATATATATATATATATATATATATATATATATATATATATATATATATATATATATATATATATATATATATATATATATATATATATATATATACATATTCTCTTGTTTAACCATTAATGTATGGACGCATTTTACAAACTTTCTTATTAATATGCAGTATTTATTTTATTTATTTACTTATTAATTTATCTGTTTATCTTTTTTTTTTTTTTTATGTAGGAGGGACACCGGCCAAGGACAACACAATCCAATTAAAAAAAAAGTCCCACTGAGACGCCGGTCCCCGAATAGGTCCAAAGCGGTAGTCAAAAGTTGAAAGATAAGTGTCTTGAAACCTCCCTCTTGAAGGAATTCAAGTCATAGGAGGGTGGAAATACAGAAGCAGGCAGGGAGTTTCAGAGTTTACTAGAGAAGGGATGAATGATTGAAAATACTGGTTAACTCTTGCATTAGAGAAGTGGACAGAATTGGAGTGAGAGAAAATAAGTCTTGTGCAGGGAGGCCGAAAGGAGAGAAGGCATGCAGTTAGCAAGATCAGAAGAGCAGTTAGCATGAAAATAGCGGTAGAAGAAAGCAAGAGATGCAACATTGCGGCGATGAGAAAGAGGTTGAAGACAGTCAGTTAGAGGAGAGAAGTTGATGAGAAGAAAAGCTTTTGATTCCACCCTCTCTAGAAGAGCGGTATGAGTAGAACCCCTCCCCCCAGACATGTGAAGCATACTCCATACATGGACGGATAAGGCCCCTGTACAGAGTTAGCAGCTGGAAGGGTGAGAAAACTGGCGGGGATGTCTCAGAACATCTAATTTCATAGAAGCTGTTTTAGCTAGAGATGAGATGTGAAGTTTCCAGTTTAGATTATAAGTAAAGGACAGACCGATGATGTTCAGTGTAGAAGAGGAGGACAGTTGAGTGTCATTGAAGAAGAAGGGATAGTTGTCTGGAAGGTTGTGTCCAGTTGATAGATGGAGGGATTGAGTTTTTGAGGCAGTGAACAATATTAAGTTTGCTCTGTCCCAGTCTGAAATTTTAGACAGACCAGAAGTCAGGTGTTCTGTGGCTTCCCTGTTTACTTCCTGAAGGGTTGGACGTTTATGAAAAGAAGTGGAAAAGTGCAGGGTGGTATCATCAACGTAGGAGTGGATAGGACAAGAAGTTTGGTTTAGAAGATCATTCATGAATAATAGGAAGAGAGTGGGTGACAAGACAGAATCCTGAGGAACACCACTGTTAATAGATTTAGGAGAACAGTGACCATCTACCACAGCAGCAATAGAACGGTCAGAAAGGAAACTTGAGATGAAGTTACACAGAGAGGGATAGAAGCCGTAGCAGGGTAGTTAGGAAATCAAAGCTTTGTGCCTTTTGATATATCTCAGGCAACAGCAAAAGTTTCACCAAAATCTCTAAAAGAGAATGACCAAGACTCAGTAAGGAAAGCCAGAAGATCACCAGTAAAGTGACCTTGATGGAACCCATACTGGCCATCAGACAGAAGGATGTGAAGTGATTGATGTTTAAGAATCTTCCTGTTGAGGATAGATTCAAAAACTTTAGATAGGCAGGAAATTAAAGCAATAGGACTGTAGTTTGAGGGATTAGAACGGTCACCCTTTTAAGGAACAGGCTGAATGATTGTAGGCAAACTTCCAGCAAGAAGGAAAGTTAGATGTTGACAGACAGAATTGAGTTTGACTAAGCAGGGTGCAAACACGGAGGCGCAGTTTCGGAGAACAATAGGAGGGACCTCATCAGGTCCATAAACCTTCCGAGGTTTTAGGCCAGCATCATTGCGAAGAATTTTAATCGGTAGTATGAAGTAGTCAGAGGGTGGAGGAGAGGAAAGAACAAGCCCTTAATCATGCAAGGTAGAGTTTTTAGCAAAGGTTTGAGGGAAGAGGTCAGCTTTAGAGATAGATGTGATGGCAGTGGTGCCATCTGGTTGAAATAAAGGATGGAAAAAAGAAGAAACAAAGTTATTGGAGATGTTTTTGACTAGATGCCAGAAGTCACAAGGAGAGTTAGATCTTGAAATATTTTGAAACTTTCTATTAATGAAGGAGTTTTTGGTTAGTTGGAGAACAGACTTGGCATGGTTCCGGACAGAAATATAAAGCGCATGAGATTCTGGTGGTGGAAGGCTCAAGTACCTTTTGTGGGCCACCTCTCTATCTATCCAAATATCTACTTATCTCTGTATTTACTTTTACCTATTTATTTATCTTTCTTATTTATTCATTATTTTCTAGTCATTCTTTTATTTGTCAATTTTAATCCTGAAAATAGAAAATACCGTCACAAGAAACCGTTTTAAGGCCTGCAGCATGCACGCTTGAACCTTGCATCCAACACCAACAGGTTTTTCATGTGGTAGTGCAGCAAGTTTTTTTTTTTTTTTTTTTTTAAATATAAAGATAGTAGGAAGTGGTGAAAAAGCCACGCGCCACTGCTCAGGATCCCGCAGACACGCAGATAGTTCTTTTATTAATCATAGGTTAAAACCTTTGTTACGTAAGAACGTTGAAGATATCTGGGTATAGGTTGACTTAGGTTTTCGTAGGTTATGGATGCTGCTTATTAAAACATTCTTGTACTTAATAATATTTCGTAAATATTTTATCACATAAGTGATATAAATCTTTCTGTGCAATTAGTTTCGTGTAATGTGTACTGGCATTCAAATTACTGCACTACAGAGTATCACAAGCGACTTTACAGATGTCAACAGACATTGTTCATGTGTATGTGTGTGTGATTCACCTACGGTCGTCTGCTGGTCACCCAGCCAGCCGTTCCCCTACGGAAAGAGCTTAGAGCTAATAGTGACCGATCTTTGGGTAGGACTGAGACCAATGACACACCATATACCGGGACAGCGAGGTCACAACCCCTCAAGTTACATCCCGTACCTATTTACTGCTAGGTGAACAGGGGCTACACATTAAGAGGCTCGCCCATTTGCCTCGAACCCGGGCCTTCTTGGTAGTAAGCCGAGCGTGCTAGCCACTACCTACGCGGTGTGTGTGTGTGTGTGTGTGTGTGTGTATCTTGTGCGTGTAACCAGAATGGAAGCAACGCTACTGTTCTTTACAACAGATTGTTCATACACAAGACTCCAGCATCTGACTCAAATATCAAGAGACAGCTTATGTAGTATACGTAGCTCCTAAGCCTGTCAACAAATTATACGTGTCATATCTATGATGTGCTTCATGAACGACTACATGAAGGTAAATAATTTGCATATTATTATGCAGATGAATGAGGGCGTGTGAGGCGCGCTGTACATCAGTACTGGTGGGTTGAGCCTATGGAGTTTAGAGTCCTTAATTTCTTTCATTGAGCCCGCATGCCCATTGCCATCCGATGCGCCATGATTTCCGTGTTGCTGGGACGGACGCGTGTGGTCAGGCACGGATACGGATACGGATTTCCTCATCGTGTGAATAATGGAAATAGGAAAGTAGGAGTAAATGGAATGATGATTGGTAAATTAAAGTAACTGTAAACTTTTCTCCTACAAGGAAAAAAGTGATCAAATTATTCAAACTTTATATTGAACACGTTATTTATTTATTTGTTTATTTATCTATTTATTTATTTATTTATTTTTAACGGCTAGGGTCATTCAGATGAAGTAACATTTCTCATACCGTCACTAGCAGTCTAAGAATTCAATTCCTCATATGTGTAGTTAGGAGACTGTAATACACACTTTCTTCCGCTGAGGTGTCACGTTTACTAATGGCGCACAGGTATACCTAAGGTAAATACTTAAGGTATTTCATGCTGTACTTTTCGTTTCTTTGCCAGTTATTTTAGAACATCACAGTTTACATACTAAACGAGAAAGCCTGGGAGACAAAGATCGTTCCTGGCTGTGCTGCCTCTTTCTCGCTTGCATGTACACGCAATGTACGTAGGAGCCCGTTATTCTCTCCGAATTAAGCTGCTTCTCTGTTGCTGTTTTGGCGTGACGAAACTCATCTTTTTTGTTCCAGAGCAGAGTTAACGGTGGTGACCAAGAAGAATTCTGCCAATAAAAGTTGGTAAAGGTAATGTTCTGTCGCGCTAATTAGGGTGAGACGATGGTCCACATTCAG
>NC_087160.1:26924431-26929431 GCF_035594125.1 Scylla paramamosain
TGTGTGTGTGTGTGTGTGTGTGTGTGTGTGTGTGTGTGTGTGTGTGTGTGTGTGTGTGTGTGTGTGTGTGTTTATTTATTTACTTTTTTAAGCGTTGTGTATTTTGACATGGTTGAGTCAAGTTCGTAATATTTTGTCGTTCATTACCAAATTGTCACTTTTCTTCACATATATGGACGCTTTTTTTTTTTTCATATTCTGCATCCCTTCCTCTGATGTGCGTCGTATGATAATCTAAGAGACTACGAAACTTATTTTTTCCTCTTCCTCTCCTCCCATCTTCACTATTGATATGCATATATCATATCATTTTCTACATGGTTGTCAAATGAGTCTGTGGAGACTGTTGCGTGGTGCACGATGGACAGGGAGGCAACCTGTCAGCCAACCCTAGAATCCTGTCAGTCAGTTAGGTTTAGTGAGGAGTTCCAGGTTGCCGTAGATACTTTAATTACACTTTCATGAGGTTGCCAGGTTTTATTACCAGCTCTAATTTTCTATATACTACTTTTTTTTTTTTTCGTCTCCCTTTTGTCTCCTTTTCTTTTCTTTGTTTTTCTTTCTCTCTGTCTCTAGTCTTCCGTTTTCCTTCTTTTTAGTATTTGTCAATTTTAAACATGTTTTCCATTTTTAACAATCTTCCCTTATCTTTCACGTTTCTATTTCAAGGAAGAAGAAATTTTACAAGTGAAAATAAGAATAAAAATGGAAAGAAACGTTAGAGGAGAGCGAGCGCCCAGAAAAGTTTAGTTTCCAGAACTTTCTGGAAACCACCAGACAACCAACGCTACTGGTTTCCTTTTTCTCTCGACCACTTTGTTGTTGTCATCAACACCACGTTTTTTTTTTTTTGTTTTTTTTTTTACTTATTTATTTATTTTTTTTTTTTTCTCTCTCTACCTTTTGCCGTTCCTCAACAAGCCCTATAGCGGGATGGTCTTCAAGTGGGCTTGGCGTAAGAGGAGTGGGTGCCACTTTCAGATTAAGTTTCTGGTGAATCACCCTTCAGCCGCGGAGATTGAACTACTGTTCAGTGTTTCTTAAACATTATTTTGTGAATTACTATCAGTGTGCAGCTTACGCTTACAAAAATGGACACAGGAATACTTTAAGAAGGGATGGAAAAACGTTTCGCAGGTTTCAGTCTGTCAACATATTTCACATTTTCAGCACACTGCATTGATATTGGTTACTGAAGTGTAGTGGACATTTCATTTCAAAGTATATTTCACAACTCATATACTGCATATTTTAATGGAAATTACTTTTTCGCCGTGGTTATTTGTTTCTGTCAACATTAATTTTTAAACGTATTTCATTTATGCATAAGTGCAATAGTTGGAAACATACAGAAAATACAACCTCCGACGCTACTGGGAGTGAGAAAAAATTGAAAATGGAAAAAATAACAAAATGCCCGGTTGTGAAAATATTGCTAAAGAAACGATCAAAGAAGCTGGAGAATTCTAGGTGAAACTTACAAACTGTTGGAAGAGATTTGGAGTAGTGGGAGTATTACTAATCAGTGGCGAAAATCTTTCACTGTGGCAATACACAAGAAAGGATCAAAAGGAGGCTGTCAGAATTACAGAGGCATCAGCTTTTTGTTAGTTAGTCTTAACTAAGATTACACTATGTAACACGATTTTTGTCTTTGACAAACAAGTGTTATTCTCGAACTCTTTTCATTGAAAAACAATAGGAAATGTCCATTATTTCTGTCAAATTTTGCTTTTGTGGCTTTTAGAATTATTTTTGTCCCAAAATTCCTAAATTTCACCATTTTTCCAGATATTGTCACAGAGAACTTCTTTGCTCTTGCTTTGATGAACTGACCACTTATGTAGCAGAATGCATCTGGAGAATGATTGCAGCCTCTTGATGCCATTAAATTTTCATCTCTTGTGATGTGTCTTCTCAGGCAGCCAAAGCAGAGCTGATTGGCGGTCTGCAAGCTCCTACTTTTATATTGTCAAGCAGTACTCTAGAATATTCTTAGTCTTGCTAGAATGTGTTCCAGAATGTTCTCAATCTTTCTAGAATATTCTTGAACCTATTTTAGAATATTCTGAATCATTCTCGAAAATTCTTGTAGATTCTAGAAAATTCTTGATACTTCTACATATTTCTACTATAATCTAGAAAGTTCTAGAATATTCTGGAAATGTTTACATTGAATAGAATGTTCTAAAATGTTCTAGAAACTTCTGAAAGTGTCTGGTAGAACATTCTGGAAGATTTGAGAAGATTTCTGAAATGTAAGCAAATTCTTCTAAATGTGAAAAATTTCTTGTTAGATCTGGTCAGTTCAAGAATGATCTTATTAAAAATAAAAATCTTTAGAACACTTTATATTCTTTCTTTCATTGATTTAGCTTATTTACAACATTTCAAAAACAATTAGATACGCCATTAAGATTTTGCAAAGGTCTTTACCTCACATGAAAACCAATACCCAAACTATAATGAAATAAGGCAAAAATGTAAATTAATTGTTCTAACCACAAAAGCAAAGTTTTAGGAACAAAATAACTTTTTTTCTATTTTGTTTAGATGGAAATAACAGGAGAATTAGGATTTGAGGCCAAGGACAAAACAAAAGTGAAATTTTGTTACATATATGACAGAGTGAGACCTTTCATAACTCTTTCTGTAACCTCGGACAATACCGATATGGATTTAGAAGTGGACGGCCAACTGTAGACCACATCTGTACTATTGGAATTTGTGATTTTGACAAGTCATTATAACAAGTCTTTGTGGACTATAAGAAGCCACATGACAATATACAATGCTAAAACAACTAATTATTCCAAACAAATTAGCCCACATGGTCACGGCTTTATAGGCAGAGAGTTTACTTACAACTTCATGTGGTAAAAGTAAAAAAAAAAAAAAAAAAAAACACGAATATTTGGACGTGGCTGGTGGCTTGAAGCAACTTTGTATTCTCTCTCCTCGACATTGTATATTTTAGTTTTGGAGTGAGTACTAAGGAGCTGTAGACTAGAATAACATGAAATAGGATTAAAAAACAGAATACTGAGTACCCTGGCGTACGCTAATGATTCGGATAGTAACCTTTTTAAAGGTAGAGATGATTGAAGGACTTATGAATAACGGAAAAGTAGGACTAGAATGTAACCAACAAAGGACAAAGACAATGTGAATGGATAGAAAAGAAATCCTTGAAGGAAATTTACAACTCGGGCAAATGAGATGAAAGAACTAAAGAAAATCAAGTATCTAGGAATGATATTGATATCGAAAGGACGATATTGATGAAGAAATTAGAGAAAAAATTGCATTGGGCTTAAGATGTATGTTTGTTCTGCAAACTATCTTGACTAATAGAAGAATAACAAGAAAAAAAAAACATATTGGGGATCTATAACTTCATTATAAAACCACTAGTTGTACGCATATGAAAGTGAAGCACAGACCTTAACGGGAAAAGAAAAGAAGAAATCTGAAGTTTTGAAAACATAGCCAATGATTATTCTTGGTCCGGTATATGACAACGACGAGGGAATTTTAAGAAGACAACATAACTAAAAAGTAAGATGATTAAACCAAAAAGAAAAGACCTAAGAAGTCAAGATTAGGAGATTACGTTGGGCCGGAGAATGGAAGATGACAGAAAAAACAGAAATGGCATTGAAGGAAGATGATCTCTGGGTTGCCCAAGATAATAATGGAAAGGTACTACGATGAAGAATTTGGAAAACATCTTGTAGAGTGAGTCACAGAAGAAAGTGCCGAGAGAAAGGCGTCTGTGGCGTGGTAGAGGCAGCCATGGGTCATGCTAAGTACCTAAAAAACAGGACCAGAAGGATAACTAAAATTAAAGGAGAAATTCCTTTAAACCTCGCTCTTGAAAGACTTCAAATCATAGGAAGAGGGAAATACTGAAGCAGGCATGGAACTCCAGAGATTACCAATAAAATTTATGAAAATTTGTGAATACTGGTTAACCCTCGCATTAGAGAGGTGGACTGAAGTGGGATGAGAGAAAGTAAAAAGTTTAGTGTAGCGAAGCCACGGAGGGACAAGGAGTTAGCAAGATCAGGAGGGCCGTTAGCATGAAAGAAACAATACAAGATGATAAGAGATGCAACATTGCAACGAAGAAACAGAAGCTGGAATGTACATGTAATTACTAAATGAGGAAGAAAAACAAGCTTATTGTAGCATGAAGGATTGGGACCACGGGGTACTTCCAGGATGCGAAGAGCAAAATGATTATCCAACAACGCAAGTGTACATTTAATAGTCTAAACTTTAAACAAAACCGAGTCTGGGTGCCCGTGCTTACTGACCGCCGGCGCTAGTGGCTATTGGAAGATGCACTGGCAAGCAGGTGGAAGAATACAAAGGAGAGAGCGGAGAGGCTGGCATGCTCGGGGATGTCTCAATATGGCTGCCTGAAACCACACGCTATGCAAGAAGATCGCCACTGCACTTCTTATAGAACACAGTGGGGAAGTAACTGTGAGGCTGTTACAGCAGTGGGAGTGTTGTTGGCAGAGGAGGGTTATGGTGGTGGTAATGTAGGAGGGGACTTGTGGTAGTGATGGTGGTGGTGGTGGTGGTAATGGAAATTATGTTAGTGATGGGTGGTGATAGAAGGGGAATTGTAGTAAAAGTAGAAGTGACGATGGTGGGAGGAGACTCATGGTAGTGGTAATGGTGATATGGGGTTATAGGGGATGAGAGACACTAGTAATGGCAGTGGTGGGGCGAGAGGCTTTTGATAGGGAGGGTAGCAGGGAGTGGGAAAAGAGGTACTTTGATGCTGCTTTATCCTAAAGAAGCTTAGTTGAAAAGATTCATGTGACACGAAACTCGCCATTGTTAGCAATATTTGTAACCGACCATCTTCTGAACGAGTAAAGATAATAAGTCTTACAAATTAACACTGGTGGTGGCCATACTGCTAAGTAAATCTTTTTCCCTTCCACTCACAATCTGCAAGCAGCATTCACCCGTATAAGCATGTC
>NC_087160.1:26936931-26939431 GCF_035594125.1 Scylla paramamosain
CTCTCTCTCTCTCTCTCTCTCTCTCTCTCTCTTTCCGAGGCCTGTTCCACAGTACTTTGCAAGCTGCGCACGTCTTCTACGAGCCTCTCTCCTGCCTCTCTTCTCTCAGACACAGGAAAAGAACACTGGTTTCCTAGATCATTTTCTTCTTCACCTTTAAGTTTTCTGACAGCCGCTCTGGTAAGTCTCTCAGCTATGGCAAATATGCCTTACTAAAAAAAGTAAATGAATAAATGAAATAAGAAAATAAACAACAGTTAAATGAAGTTGTATTAGTAAAAATAAAAAGAGAGAAAGAAAGAAAGATATATGTAAATAAAATGTATAATTATGTTCACATCGTGATTTTAATATATATATATATATATATATAGAGAGAGAGAGAGAGAGAGAGAGAGAGAGAGAGAGAGAGAGAGAGAGAGAGAGAGAGAGAGAGAGAGAGAGAGAGAGAGAGATCATAGTTCATGAAAGTTAACTGACAATAATAATGACAAAATTCAAGCCTTTCATAAGAAAAAAAAAAAAAAAAACGATAAAGATTATGTTAAAGAATGCATCGAAGACATTGCCGTCACTTGCGCCGCACAGCCGCCACGCATCCACTGAGGCGGTGCACTGCACACCAAGAATGAAAGACACCTGGGTCAGTTACTGGCCTTGATATACACAGTTCCTTATCATTGATGCACACTGCCTGACTGCCTCGCGGAGCACTGTTACTGCCGGCAGTGTCGGCGATGCATTCATTTATATATTTTTCTTATTTATTCTCAGTCTCATGATAAACTTGAATTTTGTGGTTATTATAACCCTTTAGTATTTGTGAAATATGATACGAGGCTCTAACACTAAAAACTACGATGTGAGTATATGGCAACAGCCAACCAGCGCTTACCTTTCACTCACATGGGTTTACAGTCTGCTCGGTTCAGCTTCAGTATATATTATTGCTGGGATGCATTTTCATTCTATGAAGAACAAAAACAACACACACACACACACACACACACACACACACACACCGCCTACTGACTGCTGCGGTTAGCACCAAGGAAAGTATGTAGAATCCCTGTTCGCACGCTTGGTTCCAAACCGAGGGCGCATTCCAGTCCCGAGGGCTTACTCAGCTTTAGCTCAAACTTCTGGTCACACTTTTCATTTGACGAAGAAGAGGAAGGCACGCACAAAAGGGATAGGTGGGATACACACGAGTACTAGATCCCTGAACCACACGCAGACGTGGGTGTGCTTAAAATGGACTGTATACAAGCTCTCGAACTGCTTTACAGGTGATTCATTGAAGAGGTAGGAGGATCTGATGCTTACAGGTCCCAGATGGAGGCCTTTACTAAACCGTATTGAATCGAAAACTGAACTGAAACACAAGCTCATTGAAGGTACAAGAGGATCTAACGTTAATAAGTTCCAGTTGAGCGCTCAGGAATATCGCGGCTCTCCATACACCTGACCAGAACTTCTATGGCTTCAGACCTGTCAGTTCGCGTGTCCTGTTATCCTACACGCACTCTCCCTTGGATACTCAAGTTACTCTCTCTACCTAACTGGTCCTGGATCTACTTCTTCCCGTGTGTGTGTGTGTGTGTGTGTGTGTGTGTGTGTGTGTGTGTGTGTTCACAGTGTTAACATTCACGCACTGCTTCAGTCTAAGAGTAACTGATTTTCCTATAATGTTGTAAGACTTGTTCATTAATAAATTGTCCCATTAACCTCATCTCCTGACTTTATGTTTGCTGTGATGGATCAATCCACAGCAGCAAGTCAGGATGTTTGTTGCTCACTCGTGACTATCTCCCAGTCAGTACACTGTCACTGAGTTGTCCAGGCGGCTTCATGCCCACCTCCACACAGCATAATAGTAGGTCATTCTTCAGTCACTAAATGATTGTGGGTCCTCTTCATAATTATGTATATTTCTTTGTTGACAGTCATGCTGCCTTGTATGCTTTCTGATCTATTTCTCCTACGAACTGTGTTGTAGTAATAAATGCCTTGATCTCACCGGCATCCCCGAGATCGTTGGTGCCACAGTTCACTTCACTTGGGTGTCTTCTCACATGAGTGTCCACCTTCTTTCAGCGTGCCCTTCAGGACAACACAGTGCACCCCGGAGCAGAGTGCATCCTGAGTTATGTGACTAACATCAAACACTATTTAAATATATATATATATATATATATATATATATATATATATAGAGAGAGAGAGAGAGAGAGAGAGAGAGAGAGAGAGAGAGAGAGAGAGAGAGAGAGAGAGAGAGAGAGAGAGAGAGAGAGAGAGAGAGAGAGAGAGAGAGAGATTTGTATATGCAATTTGAATTTTGTAAATATTTTGTCCTATTTCATTCTCTGTCCCAGACTAAGGGAAGGCCAGCAGGTTTACCAGTCTTTATTTGCAGTTTTTTTTTTTTCTTACATATAATAACAAATTTATTAATTTATCGGGTTGAAAGCCATCACTTCTTATTTAGGCTAAGCAAGTA
>NC_087160.1:26941931-26949431 GCF_035594125.1 Scylla paramamosain
TTCTCTCTCTCTCTCTCTCTCTCTCTCTCTCTCTCTCTCTCTCTCTCTCTCTCTCTCTCTCTCTCTCTCTCTCTCTCTCTAAGAACTCACATATCAAGAACTACAAATTGAAGCAAGATGAAACTGGTACCATTTAAAAGGTAAAATCGTCAAGTTTTCTGTTAATTTTGTTAATCATCGACAATTCTGTGCTTGGTCGCGTTTGGTAAGAAATGGACTATCGTTAGGATGTGTCGTGTAACCCGCGCCGCGCACATTGAACATCTGTAAAAAAATTTAATAAAAAAATTCTTGCACTTCTGAGCTCAGTTTTTTTGTACAGAAACTTGAAAATATTAGCTTTTAAGGAATATAAATTGTGTTTTGATATCCTCCATTGTTATTAAGATATAAAGTGTCGTAATGTGACATATACTTTTGGACCACCCTGTACTACAGTTGTTGTTGCTGCTGCTGCTGCTGTTACTATTACTACCACTACCACTTATAATATTACTACTACTACTGCTGCTTTTGCTACTACTACTACTACTACTACTACTACTACTACTACTACTACTACTACTACTACTACTACTACTACCACTACTACTACTACTACTACTACCGCATTGTTACTCTTGCAGCTGGCGGGCGTGGAAGACCAAGAGCTTCAGGACTTCTCGAGGCATCACCTACTGCTGCGAGACAAGTACCCGATGATGCCTGGACCTCAGCTCCGCAGGATTATGCCTATGACCATGAAATTTATGGTGTGTGTGTGTGTTTGTGTGTGTGTGTGTGTGTGTGTGTGTGTGTGTGTGTGTGTGTGCGTTCTTCTACACATTGTAGTCTTCTTTTGTTGCCTATTTATTTAGTTCCCGTCCAGCAACCACACTACTCCCAACCCTGTCTCACAGGGAAAACAACTCACATTATTATTATTATTATTATTATTATTATTATTATTATTATTATTATTATTATTATTATTATCAATTATTATCATTATTATTATCATTAATATTGTTATCATCATCATCACCATAATCATCATACCGATACTACCAGTTCTATCGATCTGTTCTCCCCCACAGTGAACACACACACACACACACACACACACAATAAACTCCATGGTGCTATGATAACCAAACACCCTCAACATTTCAATACGTGGTTGTCATTTAGGCTCCTTTCTTAGCCTCGTTTTTTTCACGTGTTTCTTCTAAAATATAATTCATCACACGACTGGGATATGCAGGGCTACTGTGTTTTTACTTAAGCATTCTGTACTAGGCCAGCCAACACATATTTAGGCAACGTACATCTGCGAGTACATAAGAACAAAAGAACATAAAAGAACCGGCAAGAAACCAATAGGACTAAAGGTGGGAACCCCTATATAAATGTCCACCGATCTATCCATAGAATTAACTTATCTTTTCCTCTCGCGTACAGCACCAACATCCTCACTGCTGAGTCCATCCAACCTTTTTATTTACTACTCTTTTTACTCTCGTTGCCTTTTTATATTTAACTTTACCAATTAGACTAAGAAATAATGTTATTTCCATTCCATCGTATATGAGTTAATACAATATTTTGTTTGATTAACATTATATAATTATCAAGAAATTATGTAAACAAAACGTGTTGGACGACACTTATATAGTGGCACAGACCATCCCACTCAGTTTAACCACGCTGACACCCTTCCCTTAATTAAGGGTCCCATACACGCTCAGGCAGCCTGTGCAGCCGCCTGAACAGCCGGCCTGACAGGTCGGCCTGTGTCACCCGCACATTATTCAGTCCTGCCTCAAGGCAACAGCTCAGCGAGATCGCGAAGTGAAGATCATGGCCTCTCCCATGGATACGGAAGAGCTAGACCTATTTGCGACAGCAGCTGTTATTACAGAAGTCATTACAAAAGACCAAGAAGAGAAAGAATAACTTCTTTCTATAGTAGTAAAAAAAAAAAAAAAAATGTAATTTCTTCCCATGTTTGATGAAGACGTGAACTGCTTCTGAGCATGGAAGGCTGACATTCTGCCCCATGCCGCCCAGTTTAAATGTAATTAATTATATTTATAGCACATTATCCTTTAAAATCTGCACATAGATATTCTGCTGTGTTGCCATAACTCCCGTTTTTTGTGCTTCTAGATTAATAAAATAAATAGATAAATGAATATATATATATATATATATATATATATATATATATATATATATATATATATATATATATATATATATATATATATATATATATATATATATATATATCATATTCAATAAAAAAAAAAAAATAATAATAATCACTTTCTGTACCACACCTCAAAAACTGGAAGTTATGTGTGCGGCAGACGTATTCACGGTACGCTGCCGAGTGCTGTACTCAGAAATGTGGCCTTAAGGCTGTCTCATTTGTCCATACACGCTCAAACGGGCCTGGCCGGACGCTGGCCGGGCGGAGCCAATCTGTCAGCTTCAGGTTCGTGAGGAGGCCTCTCCGGCGCGTGTATGGGGCGCACTAAGCCACATTCGCCTTAGAAGCACTTCTAACAGTCAACTCATAACTCTAGAAATCACTGTATCTCGCCGTGCGCGTGTCGCAAGTGCTCGCCCCAGCGACTTTCAAAGGATTTCAACCGCTATAGAATTACAAATATGCTATCTGGTTGTCAAAAGATTTAAATGCCCGAGGACTGTTTTGACATAATCTAGAAGAAAAATGTAATTTCCTATGTATGGGTACTGTAGAAACGGTTGCCTTTTCTATCCTCGTTTAATGCCTCAAAACGAACATCACAGTATTTTGAAGTGGAGAGTGTTACGTTATGACTAACTGCGCTGTATCTTTATTCATCTATTAACAACCACCTAGTAAGAGGAAATTGTTAACTAATTTCCAGGGCCAGCAATTAGAATGTGAAAAGTGATACTGGGTTCACATCAACCACTTGAGTGGTTTCTTTTGAATAAACATTAGTGATTGCATAAGATGTGTGTGTGTGTGTGTGTGTGTGTGTGTGTGTGTGTGTGTGTGTGTGTGTGTGTGTGTGTGTGTGTGTGTGTGTGTGTGTGTGTGTGTGTGTGCCTGCTTTTGTATTTCCTCCTTTCTATAACTTGAACTCTTTCAAGAAGGAGGCTTCAAGACACTTATTCTTCAATTTTTTGGCCCTTGGCCGGCACCCCTCTTACATCAAAAGAAAAAAAAAAAAAGAGGTTCTCACCGCCATCAGCACCGCTTCCTGCAGCATTTCTGTTTGACAAGCGTCTCAACATTCATCATGAACAACCCAGAACACAAACTGAATGAGTTTTACTTCCAGTCACATGAGTTCATACTTTGAAATGCTATTGGTTCTCATAAGGACAATTTTGAAAGACCTCAGAAATCAGTTTTTCATTTTCTTTTTTTTTACTCATAATACAAAATATTTGTTTATTTTTACTATAATTTTGTAAATCTTTCGGAAAGCCACAATTCATTCCTCAAAAAGCTGCTAAAAATAGTATTAGGCACCGAAATGTTTGAAAAAGTGACCTCAGTATTGAATTAAAAAAATGAGTGAATCTCGATGCTTGACAGAAGAAATACTATTTACATTTTTAATATTTTTGTGTTGTTTAATGTGAAGGCAAGAGCCATGTTTTATTCTTATTTAGATATGTATTATGATCCTAACTTTTTCCAGATTGCACGCCACCCTTTCGAGCGGGTTCTCTCTGCCTACAGGGATAAGCTGGAAGACTATGAGCGAGACTTGAAATTCAGGTATTTCCAACATCTTGGGTTTCCATCTCTGTTTGTTTGGCATTATATGAAAATAATATGTTAATAGATGGGTACCCCTGACCACATAGCACCAAATAGGTGCGGGACGTAAGCTGAGGCGGTGTGATCTCGCTGTCCTGGTGTGTACTGTCTGGAGAGTGGCCTCAGTTCTACCTGCAGATCGGTCAATGAGCTGAGCTCTTTCCAGCAGACAATTGTGGATGAATTACACACACACACACACACACACACGATAAAACCAAGACTGGAAATATACGGCAGTGGTGTGGTCTCCTCATACAAAGGGGAATATTGTAAAATTAGAAAGGGTACAAAGAGCAGTCACTAAGATGGTTCCGGGGTTGAGTAAGTCAACCTATGAAGAGAGATTAAAAATGTTGGAAATTCCTACCCTTGAAAATAGGAGAGAGAGAGAGAGAGAGAGAGAGAGAGAGAGAGAGAGAGAGAGAGAGAGAGAGAGAGAGAGAGAGAGAGAGAGAGAGAGAGAGAGAGAGGAACTTCCTATTCCTCTTCCTATTAAGATAGACAAACATTATCATGAAAAACAAATAATATTTTTTATTTCACGGATGTCACCTCACATCAGCGAGAAAACACAAAATGAGAGAGTAAAGACTGCTAAGTACACAAATACGTAATGTACCTGATAATATATCATCTTTTATTGAATTTGTATTGTTTTAAGAGCACACGCAATGAGACCAAGAAGTCTGCTGTTCCAAATGTTGAAAATCAGGATGTTATATTAATCCTTTTATGTTTCAGTGATAAGTAGTAGAATCAGTAATGATGTGTGCGTATATCTTTATCCATTTGTATTTTATAAAATCTAATCCAGCCATTGTGTGTGTGTGTGTGTGTGTGTGTGTGTGTGTGTGTGTGTGTGTGTGTGTAATAACTCTTACTCTCTCTATCACTACAGGGGCGGGTATTACTACTCCATATATGGCAAGAAGATTGTCAAGGTGTATCGTAAGTCCAGCATCAAGGAAAAAGAAAATTCAGAAAAAGAACACAAGGAACCCACTTTTAGGGAGTTTGTTCAATACCTCCTCGACACTGATGTGGAGGAGTATGACGAGCACTGGCGGCCCATCTCCTTGCTATGCACACCCTGTCACATCAAATATGACATTATAGCCAAGATAGAAACACTCAGTCAAGACTCCAACTTCATCCTGTACCACCGAGGTCTGGCAGACAAGGTGCAGATCCGATGGTCTCATCGCACTGACCAAACATACAAGACCTCAGATGTGGCCAAGAAATATTATTCGCAGCTCACACTGACTGAAATTAAGCAGCTTTACCACAAGTATTTGATGGACTTCTTAATATTTGATTATGAGCTTGAGCCATATGAGATGCTCGTGGATTCGCCTACTATGAACATGACACTGGGCACTGACGAGAATGGCGAATATTATTATGATGATGAAAATGAGGAAGATGAAGATGAAGAGGAGTACGAGGAGGAGGAAGAAGAAGAGGAGGAGGAGGAAGAGGGAGGAAATGAGGAAGGGGAAGAAGAGAGAGAAGATTTGGGTATGGCAGAAACGGCAAATATTTTGACAAATCTTGGAGAGGAAACAGAGACACTTCTTAAATTACCAGATGTGAAATGATAGTGATATCTGTTGTTAGCATTAACTTGATACATTGCATTATCGGTCAGTCTGTGATGTGGGAGGATAAATTTAGAACTGTGGGAGGGAGCAGAGAGGGTAATTATTCCCAATTTCTGTAAGAACGTCTCCTACCATTTTTATATTGTGATATTGTCATAGAATGGGCCAGTCTTAGATGAGCTGCTTTTATGAACACTGAAACTCATAAGATGAATCCCTTATAATACACACTGTTATTCCCACCATCTTCATTTCTTTACACGAAGTGTAGCAGAAGGGATCAGTTAATTTTGTAGTATATAAAAAGAAAAAAAGAAAAAAGTGAAAATAAAGTCTTGTGCACCAAGAAATTTCTCAAACTTGACTGTAATTAAGAAAGAAATGTCATCATTTAATCAAAGTACAATGTATCTGGTACTTCTGCATGAACCGAGATCTTCCTGCTCACACTTTGGGTGTTTTGAACTTACTGTTATTTGTACAACAAAAGGAGATGCAGTCTACCTGGATTTATTACTGCATATTTATATACTGAATAGTTTGTGCTTTGTGATAGACTGGCGAGCAATCCTTTCATACTATGACTATGAAACCTGATTTGGGTGTTAGGCGGTGAGACGCATTCATTGACCCCCATCCGGTCATGGTGAGGCAGGGCCACCGTTAACCTGCCTCCACCATGTTGGGTGGAACCCAAATGGCCCATCCAACTGAAAATTACACTTAATACAATAGTAAACACTAAAGTCCACTGGTAAACTGTCCACGAAAAAGTGTGCAATTGTTACATAATTAAGGATGGAAGCAATGTGTTAGCTATTAATACTGTACACAGCTATTTTTTTTCTGCTTTCTCTAGACTGTGACCAGAGGGAAATTATTATGATGACCAAGTTGTAGAAGACATAAACATATACTGACTAAATGATAAAAAAAAAAAAAAAAAAAAGTGGGGGATGGGGGTTAAGACGCCCCAGCATAGCGGTCATATGGCGCCGAGAGGGAGCGCTTAGTCCACGGAGCCGACTGGCACCGAACCCTTCAGTGACAGGCGAACCATCAAAGGTGGTGCAGCCGACAACGCTTCAAGCCCCGCCACTGCGACAAGGTGACTCCCCACTGCGGGGTTGAAGACATACATGTTTTCCGTAGTAAGCTGTGTGTTGGGCTGAGATCAGTTGTCAGGAGGATATACGCTCCCAAGTAAAGTGAACCACACCACTAATTACTCATTATTAGTCTTTATTGTTATAACTCTAAACTACTGGAACTGCAGCTATTACTTATTAATGTTTATATGGACAGAGAAAATAGAGGTTTTTTATCACTTCATCAAGGGAGTCATAAAGAGAGAGTTCACGGAAAAGACATCAGAACACATGGCTCTAGTAAGCTTGCCACATCCTGCCTCAACAGTGCATGAGGCATCATAAACAAGGTAATGGAGCCAAAGAAATTTATTGATACTATCGTATCTTGATAACTTTACCTTATGCTTCCCTACATTCGTCCAAACATGCTAGAAGACAGTCAGCAAGTACAACAAGTATCATGAGATGCTGCACAATTCCTGTATCCTGTACTGCGCAAGGGTGCAGTCTTTGGATATGTATATTAAAGACGATGACGAAAACCACTGGTTTGGGTTGTGCTACAAAAATGTGGTAATGGCGGGGACTGTGAATGCAGTGTGATAATTTCCTACAGATATGTTAACACGGTAATCTTGTGTTGTCTTCCCTTATTTTTTTTCCTGGATAATACGTAATACTTGCATTCAAGTTCCTTCATTTAATCAGTCGCAAGGATTGTTGGGTAATCTTTCCTGCTCTCTCTCTCTCTCTCTCTCTCTCTCTCTCTCTCTCTCTCTTGTTACTGTATGCTTGATATAGCTTTGAATTTGGTTGACATTAGTATTTATCTACTGCAAGAGATTCCATGCTGAATACCCAGCTTCATAGAGGTTTGTTATGGTTATGTCATCACTTAGTTGCACAATTGTATACCCCCCTCCCAGATGCATGTTGCCTTAGCTAGAGGGTGAACTGCCAGATGTATTCTTCTTTCAATTTATCTTTGGGGTCA
>NC_087160.1:26951931-26991931 GCF_035594125.1 Scylla paramamosain
TCTTAATCTCTGTGCTAAGAGGCATACCTTTCAAAAACCCTACTGTTTTAATGTAATGCTCTCTCTTATTCCTCCCTTCACATTTCCATGCTCATACAGGATCAAACTAGGGCATATTAATTTTGAACATAATGATCCATGGAATAATAGACTGATCATTTGACTTTTTGAAATGCCTGTGCATATCTCTTGCATATAAGCTTTGGCACAAGTAATGTAATTTTTAGTCATTATTCTACATATGATGAATTTTTTTATAGCACTGATGTGTTCAAGCAATAATTCAAAATCTGTTCAACATTACTTTCTAGCAAACCAGTCCAAAATCTAAAATCTTGAAATTATTTATTTATTTTTATTTTTATTTTATTTATTTTTTTTTTGTGTCAAGGTTTGCAACATAATCCTATCAGTCACCTTTATTCATCTGAAGTGGAAAGGAGGTCCAGCTTATAACTGAAAGATCTGATGTATATCTGAGGAATGCAAGGATAATATTACATTACTATTCGTCTTTCTTAAGGATCCTCTAGAAATATGATGCACCTTCACTAGTGAAAATAAAAGATGCCAAGCAATGGATTTGAAGGTACCTGATAATGAGAATAATTTTGGTCTGAATGACACTCCTATGTAGAGAATATTTATACTATTATATAATCCAGACTTACACCACTACTTAATTTCAACACATAGGCCTTGAAACCTTCTAAGTATCTCCAGTTGATTTACTTAACTGAAGAAGCATACTGTACTCCTCTATCATGCACTCATGGAACAATACATGGTCATTTAGATCAATACACAAATAAACTTCTAGTTGTGCTGAAATTAATACTTTTTGTGCAAACTTATAGTAAGTCTTTTTTGTGCAAACTTTTTGAAGAAAATGAAAACCTGTCTGATGGATCCAAGTATGTGTTGGCAGAAAAAGAAAAAAAAAAAAATAACAAGTATTACCAACCTTCTTTATCTTTTTTTTTTTTTTTTCCTATACCCTATATGACAAAAATTATGTTTGCACATAGTCAAATGTTGTTAGAGTGATGCTAATTTCCCTATAACTGACAGATGCTGGTCCCTGTCAACATACAGCTGCAATACCTACAGACCTACAAAGCTTGGAACTGTGCTATAAGTATTTCTAAAAACTTAATCTGTCAAATGTATTATGCTTTTGATTTTTAATGATATTTACATAGTGTTTGGTAGGTCATATTTTCTAAGTCACTGTTTATTATTTGGGTATGTAGACATGGTTTTTGGGGTGCATCTGAGTGGTTCTTCTCCCATGTCAACATGACTTTCTCTGTAAGAGTATTACATGCACTCTAAATCATAACATTTGTGTTTGTTAGCGCACTGCCTTAAATCTTGGTCTCTGTGAGACTCCATGATCTTCCCAGTAAGATATGAAATTAAAATTATCAGAAATTTATGGACTTTTGTGGTTGGGCTTGTGGGCACAACGAAATTTACATGTAAACATATAACTCCTTAATAACTAGATATTATAACTAGTACCTATATAGTGTGTATTCTAAATGTTAATTTGTTGAGCTCAAGCTTGTGTTGTGGGAGACAGTGCTTGGTATTAGTCATTAACAGATATAGAGTCTAATGGTGATTCAGTATCTATAATATACATGTGTTGATGGGATCTGTGATAGGCTGTTTTTCTTAAGATTCTTAACTGAATTATACGATTACTTCATATATATTAAATATGCAGTAATGGTAATTCAGCATCTGCAATAGAAATGTAACAATGTTTTGTTCAGGATCTGTGATAGGCTGTTTTTGTCAAGATTCCTAGGTGAATTATACAATTTATAGATATTAGATACACAGTGATGTGCTGTGCTAGATTATGTTGCATTACCTATTAAGAGAACCACATCTTACATGTGTAAGCTGTGGTATGTCACTGGTCAGCTGTGGTGAGCATTCATTGAAAAAGCAAAACAGAAGGCATAGTGCATTAACTTCAGATAGTTTTCTTACTTTCATGAGTAAGTTTGACAGCAATAAAGAATTTTGAATACAAGTACTGAAAATCAAAATGATTGATAGACAGTATAAGTTTTAAAATGAAAAAAATTGATGGAGAAAGAGTTTGGGTTGAAAAGTTTAGGGATAAAGGAATGAGGGGAATATAAACTATGTGACATTTGTTGAATGATGAACTAGGAGGAAATAAAAGATGTAAATACATACTGAATAGATTTTCAAGACCTTCAAACTTGCACAATAAAGTATGAATTATCTGAAAAAGATGAATGGATACGCATAATGGATGGAAACATTTAAGGAAACAGTAAAGAAAAATTAGATATGCATCCAAGAAAATGTTGAAAAGAAATGTACCTGACCAACTGAGAATATACAGAGTGAAGCACATGATAGAAGTCAAAGATGAGGACTTTGGAAAATAACTAAATGAAGTATGAAGAAGATAAAATGTAATACTGGAAGAAGTTAAAAATGACAGAGAACAGGGAACAAATCATAGTAGGGAAGTGAATGAGGAAAAAGTTGTAGGTAGTGTGATGTTAAGAAACTGAAAGGTATGGAGGAAATATGGATGAAATGTTGTAAAAATTTAATACATGCTAGAAGTGAAGGTAAGAATATTGTGACATGTATATGACAAGTGGTGATAGTAGGATGCATTACTAAGAAAATAAAAAAAAAGGAAGGAAGTGATTGGAAATTGGAATAATAGTAAGATATGAATAGAATCCCAACCAAAATACTAAAATATAGTAAATTGATACAAAATGGATCCACAAGCAATGAGAGACAGCTTTGGGAGAAGAGAGGGTACCAGAAGACTGGACAAAAGCTATCATTATCCCTATCCACAACAGGAAAGGTAGTAGAAGTTAATATGGAAATTATAGAGATATGTCTGTCAAGTGGAAGTGGAAGAATTATTTTTAACTTCTTGGTTAATGGTGAAGATTTGCAGCCAGCTATTATTTGCTTATGTTTTGTCAACCTTATCACATTGATTCATTGTCATTATGTCAATGACAAACTCTGAGCAACAACAATGCCACATCCTAGTAGCAGTATTAATAAAAGTTGGTGGTGTTATTGTCTGAAGAAATATATACTGATGAAAAAATTGTGACAAACATAATAAAAGTCAAAATAGGTAAGTATATCTTATTTGTATAAACAAGAATCAACTTTAAAAATAAAATTTTGTGTTCATAAAATGTTTAATATCAGTTTTCCAGTGCCAGAAGGCTATGCCCTCAGTGAACATCCCACTGTTGACTTAAGGCAACAATATCCTGTCACTCACCCCTCTCATGCCAATATTCTGAAGAAACTGATGTAATATGTAGTGCCACAGTTTGTATCCTTAAACACTTTGAGCATCTGCTAGATTACTAGCCAAGTTCTTATGGATGTTTCTCTACTAATGATGCCATATCCTTGAAATAAGACTAGAATCTTAAAAAATAATTGAAAACCCTAACTTCTGCTAGAACACGACTAAACCTTCAAGAATACAGTCCTAAATCTCTTCACTCACTATATGTCTAAAGGCCTGTCTACATGATTGAACACAGCTTACCAAGCACTACTTGCAACTGGGCTAAGTCCATGTGCACAACTGCAGTGTTGTCCACACAGTGTCAATCTGGCTCAGTCAAACCTGGGCAACAGCCACAACAACTGGTTGTCCAGGTGCGGGCAGTGTCTGGTGATTTCACACAACTACTAACACTGGCACTTTATCTGTGCTTTAGCGGGCACAAGCAGTAAGCCAGTCAATAAGCAAACTGCCCGCTTGTGCTTGTGGGCACTGCTCTGTTGTCTGGATGTGGCTTTAGAGACTATCAGGTGTGCACTGTCTATCCCTTTACAGAGCAGCAACACTGTCTCATCAACTACTTGCTACTTGAATACATCACTCCACATTATGTATTTTAGCTGCAGAGGATGAACCACATAAGGCATTATACACTACAGTACAAAAGAACTGTGGGACAGAAAGAGTACTAGATTATGTATTGTATTCCTAACAAACCATACCATAAATTTTCAAAAATCTTCAAAACCTAGCAAAGAATTGCTAAAAACTCTCATATCATTGGTCTCTTGTAATATGCAACAAAATTACAAACAACAACGAAAAATTATAAATAGAATACTTCCCTTTTACACTGTTAGATTCCCAACGATCAAATCTGTCATTATTACCATGTCTGAACCCATATGGTGGATCTTTTACAAAATAGCCATTCATATCTAGACTTTATTTACAAGAACTCATTTCACTAAGTTTCATGGTTAAAATGAACCAATATTCTTAACCTCTTGAATCATTAACATCACATGTCAATACAGACATTCATTCACTTTATAACAACAATATGAAAATAACTCACTGGAGAAAAATTAATTAATGAGTTGATTCTCCACATTTTCAAATATGAATTTTTATGAAACTTTGATTCTGACAACTATAACAAAAGTTTCAGTGCCTGAGCATCATCAACATTTATCTACATAAATATAAACATGTATCTTTGGTAAGCAGTGCTCAGTCTAACACAGCTTTATTTGCCAAGGGTAGTCCCAGTTCTTACGTGTGTGTCGGTCAACAAAGTCTCTATCCCACTTGCGTGCAACGAGCTTGGCATCTTCCTTGAAGTAAGCATCCTCCACCTTCACTGTGGGAGCAATGGAAAATTCTCCATCCTCCTGTAAAAGAAAGAAGCCATGCTGCTCACATTTACATATTTAGTCAGCTATTCAATGTTTAGGATAAAACCATCTTTTGTACTGAAGTACCCATCTCACAAATCTGCAAGTTTCAACTTTAATAAAAGGGTATTCAGAAAACACCTGAATCTATAGAAACACCATCAGGTAGCAGAAGTCTGATGATACAATGTTTAATCTAATGTTTGCTATAGAACCCTAAGTTTGCATTTCACCTTTTGCAAAAACAAATGATCCCAAGTTTTTTAAATATTTCTATTGAGCTGAAAGACTATTTTCTTCTCTGACAAGATCTTTGGAATAGAAGACAGAAACAATATAGCTTAATAAAATATCAAAGTAATGTGTAAAAGCAAAGATATACTGTACAAAAAAAGAGGAGTGAGAAGTGAGGCAAGGATGTGTTATGTCTCTGTGGTTAATATTTTCAGGGGTGGTTAAATGAGGTAAATAAAGGCAAAATAGGAAATGTTGATACAAGTCTAAAACTGAATGGAGTGAGATGGTCTGTAATAGTATGTATACAGGTGACACTAAATTGGTTGCAGAAATGCAGAAACTGAAGGGAACTTGCAGAGTGGTGGATTAATTCCAGCATGAGTATGAGATGAAGTGAAGGTGAAGGTAAAGGTGAGTGCAGGAAAAAAAGTAAGGTGATGCTTTGGTACATTGTTATAAGTTAAGCATGCCAATAATGGGGAAGATGTGAAGGGGTTATGGAATGAGAGAGAATGATGGAGTGGGACAGTATTATGTAAATACAATGGAATGAATGGAGAAATAAGGATGAGGGATGTGAAAGGTATAGATGTTGTAGGAACATTATTAAAAGTTATAAAAGGGAAAGATGTTTATGGATGCAAAAAGAGGTGAAAGGAATAAATGTTCTCAGCCATCATTGACAAATAGGCCAGAGACTGACATAATAAGGGGTACAGCAGTCAAGAGTGCATGTTGTGGAAATGTGTGTGAAGTGATAGATAAGAAAGTGAAAGCAATAAAAACAGGCATGAGACATGAAATGAAAGCCTCTGCAAATGATGAGATGTGTGGAGTAGTGGAAAGTGTAAAAAGAAGTACACTGGTCTGGCCATATTGATAGGACGAAGAGAGAAGAATCTATAAAGAAAGCACATACATTAGGGTATGCGACAACACACAGTTGTTATAACGTACAACTGCAATAACGCACCAAAATTTTAATAAATATTTAATCGGAATAACGAACCAAAACTGGCGTAATGAACTCACCACTCGTGCAAGCACTGGAATTTTTATTATTATTTAATTGGAATAATGAACCAAAACTGTTAAGACAAACTTGCCATTCATGCGAGTACTGAAATTTCAATAAAAATTCAATCAGAATAACAAACTAAAACTCGTAAGACTAACTCACCAGCTGTGCAAGCTGCTGTTCCCTTATCCAGCACCTGTCTCTTCATCTCTTTTTTTCCTTTTCTCTCCCTTCTTTCATCTTGTCTTAAACCTCCCTCCTTGACACCTCCCCTCCCCATTATCTATCAGTGATAAGGGACTAGAAAGTGATATCTCACTCTCTTTCCCCCTCATTCATTTCATGTCATTTTTGCATCATCCTTTCTCACTCTTTCTCACTTTCATATACATAATTCCATTTTCACTCTCAATCAGTCTCATTCTATTTAGCAATCCTTAGGATTCTTCTTACTTTCAGAGAGTAGGTAAATGTGACCAATACTTGTCAAAACAGTGCGAAACTTGGGGTGGTAATGTACAAAACTCAGGATGGTAAGGATTTGAAGACTAGGCATGAAACTCAGGAGGGACTGTATATATTTGTTGTCTGATCTCAAATACAGTAGTGGAAATGTGCTTATTTTGATGTATTTTTTTTTTAATTATGGAATTTTTTATATTATTTTCTGGTTCCCTGGAACCAATGAATTTTTTCCCATAGGTTCGTCAGTTGCCATAATGAACATTTGCCGTAACAAATGCTATACTGGAACGAATCATATTCATTGTGGCATACCCTACTGTATAGGCAAAATACAAGGTTCATAAAAGAGAAAAGCCAGTGGGAAGGTTCAAGGACAGGTAAAGGAGTAAATACATAAGTGAAAGAAATGTTAGTAAAAGCAGAGCACTTGAACAAGCAAGAAGGAAATGTTTGGATAGGGAGAAGCACAAGCTCTTCTACTGTAGCCACCACTTTGGAGGATGCTCTCATTGAGAGGGAGGCATAAGAGATTGAGACCAAAGCAGATAATGAGAGCAATACTAATTCTTTCTTAAGAGTTTTTATTCCTTGGCACAAGGTAACCAAGGTAATTTCATCATCAGTAATAGGCAGTTTAGAAGCCACTTGGTGGATGATATGGAAAAAAACATCTAATCACTTAACTGTCAAATCCATACTACAACTGTTAATGTGTAAGTGAACCCAAGGCAACCGTCTTGAGTTGCCAGGTCAGATATTATCAGTGCTCTGCTCTATCATGCAACTGGATCAGACTAGTTGAATGGTACATGGACAGTGACACTGAATGATAATTTTGCCATCTTTTTGGTGCTGACTGTATGATGACATCACCAACCACTTTCCTAATTGTCTTTTTTGGTGCACATACTTAAGGTGAAATGGAATTTCTATCTATCTGTGAACACCCAACACTAGTAGTCACAACCGTTGTAACTCAAGAGACATTAAAAAGAGACGAAAACACGTAAGGAGACAGAGATTAGTTAGACAGAGCTATCAGACCAGAGACGGTCAAGATGAGAAAGCTGCCTGTCACAGTACTAGTAAGTAGAGCCTAACATTTGTAATGCAGTCCAGTTTAAGATGCTGGTGTTATATATATTGACAGAGCAGGATTGGGTATGTGTAGGATCTGTTTTCTCACAGAATGTTAAATGTGTAAAGTAATTCAAATCAAGAATGTCTAGAGATATTTAACTGAATTTATCTGAGGAGAGGAGAATCCAATTTTTATTTCCCTCAAACAGATGAGTGCATTTTTTTTTAAAATTAGGGACACAACAACATAGAAGCACAACAATGGTGGCAGCAATGAGATTTCTATTACAAAGATAATATTGCAAGGACTGATATGGCAAAGATTAGGAGATGCAAGAATAGGATGTGGCAAATGGGACATGAGAGTTGTAATGGATGTTATAATTACTAGAGGTTGAGTCACTTGCAAAATTTGGTGCTATACTGAAATACCCAGTGAAAAATTTTGGTCACAAACAGTAAAATTTATAATGAAAAATCAAACCAGTAAAGTTATTCATTCTGTGTCTATGCTGCACACAAGTTGTCATTACAAAGGCTCTCTCTCCTTTAGTCTTCATAGTTATCTTACTTAACTGTGAAAACTGTCTTGCTCTGATTAAAAATTTCTTTGAAATATGTTCAGTGAGTTATATTACCAGTGTGATAAAAGGATTATGGCCTCTTGCAATGGTCATCAGTCCCTTGTTTCACCAGCAGCATAAAAGCAAATGGGGACCGTAGAAGCACTCAGGGACAAACACATCGAGACAGCAGAAATGTGCAACATGCCATAATTTACTTATTATAGAGTGTTAGTGAACAGAAATTCAAGTAGTAGGGAGAGAATCATTAACAACACTTATGTGAGAGATCAAATTAACAGGATAAAATTCACAAAACAAAATTATGGTTTGGTTCGAGATGTGGTTTATACTTAAAAGTAGAAAGTGGTTAAGCTGAGATGAAATGATACAAGGGTCTCATGAGTTCCTACTTTGTTTCTTGTCATCAAAATTAGTATAGAAATGAGAATATGTAAACTTCTAGACAAGGTAGAAATGAGAAGTATTTAATAGACTATTCATGCAAATTGCAATTCATATAAAACAAGGAAGATGTAAAAAAAAAATACTAATAATAAATAAATAAGTACATAAATAAATAAATAAATGAATAATCTGATCTTGGGTACCATATCAATTGGTAGTGATGCAGCTATTCATAGATTGAGCCACAGCAGGAAACACAGATGCTAGGGATATGTAGATGAGAAGACAGTAGGGGATAAAATTTCAATACAAAACACCTAACAGCAGAAATGGCAGGATCTGTTTAATACTGAAAAAAAAAATGAAATGTTCAGAGACTTGAAGGAGAAGATTTATTAAGCAGAATTTTTCAATAATTCTATTATATATATATATATATATATATATATATATATATATATATATATATATATATATATATATATATATATATATATATATATATATATATATATATATATATATATAGATGGATAGATAGATAGATAGATAGAAACACTTTCACAGTGAGAAATAAGTGCAGGAAGACAATCATTTTGAGGTAAACAGAAACAAAGAATAAACAATGAGTAATATTACTGATACAGAAGCAAGTAACTGAAATGATGTTAACATTTTTCTGAAAGGTGATACAAGCGTGTATCATTATGGACAAAGAAATGGTAGAAAAGAGTTGTCATCATGGCTGATGTAAGTACACTGAACACCCAGTTCATGGCGGGGTTATGTTCCAAAGGCACCCGCAAAGTACTAAAATCTGCGATATAATGACTGTGGTTAAGGAGAAAAGCCGCTAATTAAACTACTCACCTCCTTGCAGCAGTAATGGTGATTAACTGCCAACTTGGTGA
This sequence comes from Scylla paramamosain, assembly GCF_035594125.1. Lineage (NCBI taxonomy): Eukaryota > Metazoa > Arthropoda > Malacostraca > Decapoda > Portunidae > Scylla > Scylla paramamosain. The sequence goes on from NC_087160.1 coordinate 26,961,339, forward strand.
ATTAGGAACACACACCGTGTGCATAACACACCAACCACCACCTAATGATAACACTTACATAACACACCAAACCACCACCACCACAAGGATAACAACCCATACACAATGTCAAGTGGTGACAAAACCTGTTCCTGCATGATCATCCAACTCAACCATCACCCAACGAATGGGTGATGTACAGCACTCACATGAACATGCCAAATCACCACCATTCCAAGTACACCAACCCACAAACAATATGAGAATGGCAATGAAAATTACTGCTTGCATAGCTGACCAACATCAGCTGGTGCCCACTCTGCCAGCCAACAGTTCACTGGTGACAGTGACAGGCTGGTGTGAACTGCACCGTTGCCTCCACCTGGCTGCCATCTTATCAGCAGGCAGTGTTGCAAAATATACAAGTGCAGTTAAACCCTTGTCTGGGTATCTCCTCAAACCACGCCACAATTTAGCTTGTATTTTATCAAATATAATAGCCAACTTTTCCATGATAAAGTGGGATTTCCTCCATTGTAAAAATAATTAGGTTCCACTGAAAAAAAGGCAAAAAAGTGAACCAGTGATAACTGAATTGCAATAAACTTGGGGTTCACTGTACCTGATTTTTTGAGAATATGAAAATTATTGTTATTTGATATTAAGAAAAATCTATGTTCGGTGGAAAATGTGATGCAAGAAATATGAGAATTAAGTTGCTTAAAGTGAAGTTATGTTAATTCCTGGAATTAATGTAGAAGCATGTACATGATGCCAAGGCTTAAATGAGCCATAAACAGACTGAGTGACCCCTAAAATAGACTGAGTTAATAATGCACCATGAAATAGAAGCAAATGTTATGGGTGAGGGAAATAGAAATGTTTTCAGCTAAATATAATGAATGCGTAAGGGGGCAAAATTATAATATAATATATATATATATATATATATATATATATATATATATATATATATATATATATATATATATATATATATATATACACACACACACACACACACACACACACACACACACACACACACACACACACACACGGTGGAAGCTCAGTTCTCAAACTTATTCGTTCCTGAATGCTGTTCAAAATCAGAAATGCTAAAAATCCGAAACTATTTTCCTCATAGGGATCAGTGTAAAATGGATTAATCCATTCCCAGACACCAGTGTGCACTGTCTTGGCGGCTAATGACAGATGCTCCCACAGCCAAGATAGCTGCTTCACAAGAGTTCCAAATTAATTATTCAGAAAGGGTGTAATGAATGAACTTAGTGACACAAAACTCATCAGAAGATACTGTTTAGACCGATCTAATGAGGGAAGCCTTACAGAGGAACACAGAGAGGAGCAACCCACTTACCACCAAAATGGTGATCATAACAATTAAACATCTTGCTGCTGGGGAAAGCTACTGAATAAATGCAGTAGTGATGGCATTGGGGTCATCAAGAGAGCCACAGGTGACTCAGGATTACTCCTGAGCACTGAAAACTTTGTTTATATTGAGGTTTTCACTAGGATCACATTTACCTTATTTCAGAGATTGAATTACTGTCTTACGCTCTGTCTCTCTCCTCCAAATATATAAAAATGAAGTAGATGTTTACATAAACTATAAATTAGTATCAATGGCAGCTTTTGCTATGTCTTTTAATATTTGAAATCAAGTAACTTTGTTCTAGAACTAAATTATGGCACCACAACTAAAGCAATAATGAGTTAAAAATTTTGCTTGAAAACAAAATTGTTCAAAAAAGGTGTTTAGTAACCAAGGTTCCACTATATATATATTCACAAAAAGTAGTAAACAATAAGTTGACAGTCTTGAAAGACAAAAATTTGCTGATCTTCCTTTCGTAATGAACAATCACACCTCCTCATTTTTTCCCCTCAAGCCTAAGTCAATGCCAGGGTGTTTGCTCGAACCAGCAAATGTGTAAATGTTGTTTGAAACAACTCAAACAGCCACATGGGCTGGCAGAGAGGGTGGCTTATTCCAGCAAATGCCCATGACTAACTAGCATTGACTCCAGCTTCCATTATAAGGCATGGTTATACAATGGCAACTGATAAAAATTTTGTGATATCGCGAGAGTGGGCTTTTAAAATGATAAGGAGGTAAGGTTGTATAAGACATGAAATTGCAAGTAAAGCACAAGTTTGTACTGTGAATCAAAAAGTAAGGGATGTCCACAGTGTAGCTAATTAAATCAGATGCCAATAAACAGACAGTAGGAGGAGGCAGTAGACACCTGCCGAAACGATAATTACTCCCAGTGAGGTCTAAAGCACTGTTCAGGGGGTGCTGTGAACTTATCATTAAACCCACCTGTGACCTCACTGAACGTTTTTCTTTGTGTCTCACAACACAAGGAGGCAGTCACAGCCTGCCCTCTAAAGACAACTCTCTTCCTCCTCACAAAACTACAAGCACCTAATAACACACACACCCTTCACCCAAAAATTTTAAAATCATCATGGCGACTCCTACACCAGCCTCGGAGTCCCCATCTGGGGAGGGGACCATAAATGTCCCCAGGTCGGACTGCCTTTCTGTCGACGAACCTAAGTGTCTTGACACCCCCCTCAACTTTTTCTTCATTAACTTCTGCAACATTCACGGTCTAAGATCTAATTTTCAATCTGTTGAACACCACCTCTCCTCTTCTAAACCTCATCTTCTTTTCCTCACTGAAACTCAGGTGTCTGAGGCAACTGACAGTAGCCCCTTTTCTGTTCCCTACTACTTTCTCTATCCTTATTTTCGATCCAAAGCTGGATGCTGCGTTTTTGTGCGCAATGACTTAACCTGCTCTCGTGCCCACGCTCTTGAATCTCCCGAGTTTTCCACCATCTGGCTACGACTACAGAGTCACTCTCATACTAAATTTATCTGTGCTGTATACCTCTCTCCTAACTCCTCTGACTATAAGAAATTCTTTGACTACTTAACTTCCAAAGTGGAGCACATTCTGACCCTCTTCCCTTATGCAGAGATCTCCATTCTTGGAGACTTCAATGTTCACCACCAGCTTTGGCTTTCCTCTCCCTTCACTGACCATCCTGGTGAACTAGCCTACAACTTTGCTATCCTCCATGACCTAGAGCAATTGGTGCAACACCCTACTCGTATTCCTGACTGTCTTGGAGATACGCCCAACATTCTTGACCTTTTCCTGACCTCTAATCCTTCTGCTTATGCTGTCACCCTTTCTTCTCCGTTGGGCTCCTCTGATCACAATCTCATATCTTTATCTTGTCCTATCACTCCAATCCCTCCTCAGGATCCCCCTAAGCGAAGGTGTCTCTGGCGTTTTGCCTCTGCTAGTTTGGGGGACCTGAGGAGGTATTTTGCTGATTTTCCTTGGAATGACTACTGCTTCCATGTCAGAGACCCGTCTTTGTGTGCTGAGCGCATAACAGAGGTGATAGTGTCTGGCATGGAGGCGTACATTCCTCACTCTTTTTCTCGTCCTAAACCTTCTAAACCTTGGTTTAACACAGCTTGTTCTCGTGCTATACATGATAGAGAGGTGGCCCACAAAAGGTACTTAAGCCTTCCATCACCAGAATCTCATGCACTTTATATTTCTGCCCGGAACCATGCCAAGTCTGTTCTCCAACTAGCCAAAAACTCCTTCCTTAACAGAAAATGTCAAAACGTTTCAAGATCTAACTCCCCTCGTGATTTCTGGCATCTAGCCAAAAATATCTCCAATAACTTTGCTTCTTCTTCTTTCCCTCCTCTACTTCAACCAGATGCCACCATTGCTATCACATCTATTTCTAAAGCTGAACTCTTTGCTCAAACCTTTGCTAAAAACTCTACCTTGGACAATTCAGGGTTTGTTCCTCCCTCTCCTCCACCCTCTGACTACTTCATGCCACCTATTAAAATTCTTTGCAATGATGTTTTCCATACCCTCGCTGGCCTAAACCCTCGGAAGGCTTATGGACCTGATAGGGTCCCTCCTATTGTTCTCCGAAACTGTGCCTCTGTGCTTGCACCTTGCCTAGTCAAACTCTTTCAGCTCTGTCTGTCAACATCTACCTTTCCTTCTTGCTGGAAGTTTGGCTACATTCAACCTGTTCCTAAAAAGGGTGACCGCTCTAATCCCTCAAACTACCGTCCTATTGCTTTAATTTCCTGCTTATCTAAAGTTTTTGAATCTATCCTCAACAGGGAGATTCTTAAACATCTATCACTTCACAACCTTATATCTGATCACCAGTATGGGTTCCGTCAAGGCCGCTCTACTGGTGATCTTCTGGCTTTCCTTACTGAGTCTTGGTCATCCTCTTTTAGAGATTTTGGTGAAACTTTTGCTGTTGCCTTGGACATATCAAAAGCCTTTGATAGAGTCTGGCACAAAGCTTTCATTTCCAAACTACCCTCCTACAGTTTCTATCCTTCTCTCTGTAACTTCATCTCTTCACCTTTCTGACCGTTCTATTGCTGCTGTGGTAGACGGTCACTGTTCTTCTCCTAAATCTATTAACATTGGTGTTCCTCAGGGTTCTGTCCTGTCACCCACTCTTTTCTTATTATTCATTAATGATCTTCTAAACCAAACTTCTTGTCCTATCCACTCCTACGCTGATGATACCACCCTGCACTTTTCCACGTCTTTTCATAGGCGTCCAACCCTTCAGGAGGTAAACATATCACGCAGGGAAGCCACAGAATGCCTGACTTCTGATCTTTCTAAAATTTCTGATTGGGGCAGAGCAAACTTGGTATTGTTCAATGCCTCAAAAACTCAATTCCTCCATCTATCAACTCGACACAACCTTCCAGACAACTATCCCCTCTTCTTCAATGACACTCAACTGTCCCCCTCTTCTACACTGAACATCCTTGGTCTGTCCTTTACTTATAATCTGAACTGGAAACTTCACATCTCATCTCTAGCTAAAACAGCTTCTATGAAGTTAGGTGTTCTGAGACGTCTCCGCCAGTTTTTCTCAAGCCCCAGCTGCTAACTCTGTACAAGGGCCTTATCTGTCCATGTATGGAGTATGCTTCACATGTCTGGGGGGGTTCCACTCATACTGCTCTTCTAGACAGGGTGGAATCAAAAGCTTTTCGTCTCATCAATTCCTCTCCTCTAACTTACTGTCTTCAGCCTCTCTCTCACTGCCGCAATGTTGCATATCTAGCTGTCTTCTACCGCTATTTTCATGCTAACTGCTCTTCTGATCTTGCTAACTGCATGCCTCCCCTCCTTCCGTGGCCTCGCTGCACAAGACTTTCTTCTTTCTCTCATCCCTATTCTGTTCACCTCTCTAACGCAAGAGTTAACCAGTATTCTTAATCATTCATCCCTTTCTCTGGTAAACTCTGGAACTCCCTGCCTGCTTCTGTATTTCCACCTTCCTATGACTTGAATTCCTTCAAGAGGGAGGCTTCAAGACACTTATCCACCAATTTTTGACCACTGCTTTGACCCTTTTATGGGACTGGCATTTCAGTGGGCATTTTTTCTATTAGATTTTTGTTGCCCTTGGCCAGTATCCTTGCTACATTAAAAAAAAAAAAAAAAAAAAAAAAAAAAAAAAAAAAAAAAAACAGAGAAAGTTTGTCAATGTTTAGACTAGATAAGAGTAGGACATTTGGAACAACTTTTTGTAACTTGCTTTGCTCACACTTCAAATTAATACTCATTAAACTCAGTGATAATGTCTTGAGAAAAATTTATAAATGGAAAGGTATCTTGACAAGTGAAGAAATTAAGAGTCCTCACTTACTTATGGTTTCACTGTCTGTTGACTGATAAATAGTGATAAAAAATAAAGTAAAAATAATAAAAAAATTGTAATAATATAATAGTGATAGTAATAAATGAGGCGCCCAAAGGTAGAAAGATGTAAGTGACCTCGTAGCTCATAGTTGTGATACCTCGTAGGGTATCACAACTAATATTACATAGAATTTGGTAATGTCTCAAAAATCTCTATAAACAGAATTAGCCTCTACAAACTCGAAGTGGAAAACCCACCTTCAAGAAGCAGTGAGTCTCTACAAATATGAAGTGGAAAACCCACCTTCAGGAAGCAGCAGCGAGGATCAAGATCTTCCAGCTGGTTCATTGGTAACCTGATTGGTGTCACTTTCACAAGGTGCTTTACTTTCCAGAGCATGGCATTGACCTCTGGGGTGTTCTTCAGGATGGCAATATCACTTCGCTGGAAGTCAGAAGAGCAATAAAACTTTAGGTGAAATCATGTCTATATTATCCTTCCTGTCACAACGACTTAACCTGCTCTCGTGCCCACGCTCTTGAATCTTCTGAGTTTTCCACCATCTGGCTACAACTACAGAGTCACTCTCAAATTAAATTTATCTGTGCTGTATACTTCTCACCTAACTCCTCTGACTATAAGAAATTCTTTGACTACTTAACATCCAAAGTGGAGTACATTCTGACTCTCTTCCCTTTTGCAGAGATATCCATTCTTGGAGACTTCAATGTTCACCACCAGCTCTCCCTTCACTGACCATCCTGGTGAACTAGCGTTCAACTTTGCTATCCTCCACGATCTAGAGCAATTGGTGCAACACCTTATTCGTATTCCTGACCATCTTGGAGATACGCCCAACATTCTTGACCTTTTCCTGACCTCTAATCCTGCTTATGCTGTCACCCTCTCTTCTCCGTTGGGCTCCTCCGATCACAATTTCATATCCCATCACTCCAATCCCTCCTCAGGATCCCCCAAAGCAAAGGTGCCTCTGGCATTTTGCCTCTGCTAGTTGGGGGAACCTGAGGAGGTATTTTGCTGATTTTCATTGGAATGACTACTGCTTCCATGTCAGAGACCTGTCTTTGTGTGCCAAACGGTTAACAGAGGTGATAGTGTCTGATATGGAGGCGTACATTCCTCACTCTTTTTCTCGACCTAAACCTTCCAAACCTTGGTTTAATACAGCTTGTTCTTATGCTATACATGAAAGAGAGGTGGCCCACAAAAAGTACTTAAGCCTTCCATCACCAGAATCTCATGCACTTTATATTTCTGCCCAAAACCATGCCAAGTCTGTTCTCCAACTAGCCAAAAACTCCTTCATTAACAAAGTCTCAAACTCTTTCTAGATCTAACTCACCTCGTGACTTCTGGCATCTAGCCAAAATATCTCTAATAACTTTGCTTCTTCTTCTTTCCCTCCTTTATTTCAACCAGATGGCACCACTGCTATCACACCTATCTCTAAAGCTGAACTCTTCGCTCAAACCTTTGCTAAAAACTTTACCTTGGACGATTCAGGGTTTGTTCCTCCCTCTCCTCCACCCTCTAACTACTTCATGCTACCTATTAAAATTCTTCACAATGATGTTTTCCATGCCCTTGCTGGCCTAAGCCCTCGGAAGGCTTATGGACCTGATGGGGTCCCTCCTATTGTTCTCCAAAACTGTGCCTCCGTGCTTGCACCTTGCCTAGTCAAACTCTTTCAACTCTGTCTATGAACATCTACCTTTCTTTCTTGCTGGAAGTTTGCCTACATTCAGCCTGTTCCTAAAAAGGGTGACTGTTCTAATCCCTCAAACTACCATCCTATTGCTTTAATTTCCTGCCTATCTAAAGTTTTTTAATCTATCCTCAACAGGAAGATTCTTAAACATCTATCATTTCACAACCTTCTATCTGATCGCCAGTATGGGTTCCGTCAAGGCTGCTCTACTGGTGATCTCCTGGCTTTCCTTACTGAGTCTTGGTCATCCTCTTCTAGGGATTTTTGTGAAACTTTTGCTGTTGCCCTGGATATATCAAAAGCTTTTGATAAAGTCTGGCACAAAGCTTTGATTTTTCAAACTAGTCTCATACGGCTTCTATCCTTCTCTCTGTAACTGCATCTCAAGTTTCCTTTCTGACCATTCTATTACTGCTGTGGTAGACGGTCACTATTCTTCTCCTAAATCTATTAGCAGTGGTGTTCCTCAATGTTCTGTCCACTCTCTTCTTATTATTCATCAATGACCTTCAAACAAAAACTTCTTGTCCTATCTACTCCTACATTGATGATACCACCCTGCACTTTTCCACATCTTTTCATAGACGTCCAAACCTTTAAGAAGTAAACATTTCATGCAAGGAAGCCACAGAACACCTGACTTCTGATCTTTCTAAAATTTCTGATTGGGGCAGAGCAAACTTGGTATTGTTCAATGCCTCAAAAACTCAATTCCTCCATCTATCAACTCAACACAACCTTCCAGACAACTATCCTCTCTTCTTCAGTGACCCTCAACTGTCCCCCTCTTCTACATTGAACATCCTCAGCCTGTCCTTTACGTATAATCTGAACTGGAAACTTCACATCTCATCTCTCAACTTCTATGAAGTTAGGCATTCATAAGAACATAAGAACATAAGAACATAAGAAATAAGGGAAGCTGCAAGAAGCAACCAGGCTTACACGTGGCAGTCCCTATATGAAACACACCTACCTATTTCCATCTGCTATCCCCATCCATAAACTTGTCTAATCTTCTCTTAAAGCTCTCTAGTGTCCTAGCACTAACTACATGATTACTGAGTCCGTTCCACTCATCTACCACTCTATTTGAGAACCAATTTTTTCCTATCTCCTTCCTAAACCTAAATTTTTCAAGCTTGAACCCGTTATTTCTTGTTCTACCCTGGTTGCTGATCCTAAGAATTTTGCTTACATCTCCCTTGTTATAACCCTTATACCACTTAAAGACTTCTATCAGGTCCCCTCTTAACCTACGTCTCTCTAAAGAATGTAAATTTAACAGCTTCAACCTCGCCTCGTAAGGAATACTCCTCATCCCGCATCCTTTTAGTCATTCTCCTCTGTACTGATTCTAATAGACCTATATCTTTCCTGTAATGTGGGGACTGGAACTGTACCGCGTAGTCTAGATGAGGTCTGACCAGCGCCAAGTATAACTTTAATATTACTTCCAGCCTTCTACTTTTAACACTCCTAAAAATTCTGAGATGTCTCTGCCAATTTTTCTTACCCCCCAGCAGCAAACTCTGTACAGGGGCCTTATCCATCCATGTATGGAGTATGCTTCATGTGGGGGGGGGGGTTCTACTCATACCGCTCTTCTAGACAGGATGGAATCAAAAGCTTTTTGTCTCATCAACTCCTCTCCTCTAACTGACTGTCTTCAGCCTCTCTCTCATCGCTGCAATATTGCATGTCTAGCTGTCTTCTACCACTATTTTCATGCTAACTGCTCTTCTGATCTTGCTAACTGCATGCCTCCCCTCCTCCCGCGGCCTTGCTGCACAAGACTTTCTTCTTTCTCTCACCCCTATTCTGTCCACCTCTCTAATGCAAGAGTTAACCAGTATTCTCAGTCATTCATCCCTTTCTCTGGTAGACTCTGGAACTCCCTGCCTGCTTCTGTTTTTCCACCTTCCTATGACTTGAATTCCTTCAAGAAAGAGGTTTCAAGACACTTATCCTTCAATTTTTGACTACTGCTTTGGACCCTTTTCTGGGACTGGCATCTCAGAGCTTTTTTTTTTTTATTGGATTTTTGTTGCCCTTGGCCAGTGTCCCTCCTACATATTAAAAAAAATCCTATTAGATAAAGGTTTGTATCAATAGCCCTCTTTATTTTTAGGCAAGAACACTGTTTTTGTGATATATTTTGGTGGGATTATTTCTTTTATGGGCTACTTTTTTGGATACCTGTCATTTTCAAAAAATCTAAATTTTAGGAAAAACAAAGTAGAAGCATTTGCTGGTTTCACTGAAAAAAAGAGAACACCACAAAGAGTAATACTGTGAATATGCCACACAAATTCTGCATTAATGATGGGACAAGTAAATAGTCCCACTGTATATCCTTGAGCACCACAAAAGACAGAATAAAGTATTATTAACGATGCTGATGAAAATATTCTTGTCAGCATCACTAACAACACTTTGGGTTCCAGAATATTCTAATCAACATCATCACTAACAACACTGGGTTCCAGAATATTCTAATCAGCATCACTGACAATACTTTATTGTCTTTTGTGGTGTTCAGGGATGTACACCCACAACTGATGCATGTGGTAAATGATGTCAGAAGTATACAGCTTTTATTATATATATGCAATATTAAATTGTAAAACCATTGTTGCAACAGTGAGACTATAAACTTGTTCCATCATCAATGCTGAATTCATGTGGTATATTCCTTAATATTACAGCATTACTCTTAATACTATTCCCCAGTCCCTGATCAAAGGGCCTGCATCCTCCAACCAACATGCACATCACCATAACCATAATCAAACAAATTTAACAAATTTAATGAACTTTAGAAAAGTCTCTAATCATGCAACTTCCCAATTATCTTTAAGCAATGAGAGAGAGAGAGAGAGAGAGAGAGAGAGAGAGAGAAATAACCACCTTCTTGTTAAGCCCAATTTTCTGCATGATTTCCTTGTCCCACCAAGGCTTTTTCTTGAGGCATTTCACACGAGTCACCAGGTGCAGGGGAGTGGGTTCACAAGGGGGGTCCTCTTCACCAGGAACCCTGAACCACAGAAAATTATGTTAAAATCAAACATCTGTGTAAATGGCCATCTGTCTTGTGCAATATGAGCAATACAGTAGAATGTGAAATAAAAAAAGATATAGTAAAAGGTATTGCTACTATTACTTAGGGAATACCAAAAAATCCATTTTCTTTCATATTTCTAAATTAGTCAATATTTTTAAAGTAAAATGATCCTCAAACACAGTGCAAGTAACATTATGGTGATGTGGCATTATCGCAAGCTGGCAGCCATGTTTAAAGGTACAGGTATTTAACCCAGGAGTGGGCATGGCACAACAATGGCCTCTATACTCCATTATATGCTGTTTACTCTGTATTGTCTTTGGCCAAGTCATAATGGGGGGATTATGTGATGGCAACATCGTTTACCCAGAGATATCTGGCTAAAGAAGATGAACAACAGGAGTATAGGGGAGCAAGAAAAGATTATACGGGGGTGAGTCAGTGATCAGTAGATTGTCACTGAGTGAACATTTACCCTCATGCTACTGCTTTGTTTTCCTCTATTAACAAGTTGCCATTGCACTAAGCTGAAAAGAAGGACCAAACTGCATTATCTTCAGCCCAAGAAAAATCAAGAGGATGTAAGGGAACAAGATACTGGTGGCAACTTCCATTGCCAGCACAGCCTTGCAAACCTCACCACACTCCACACTCCACACCCTGCTTCCCCCACCTCACCATTCCCACACGTGTGGGCAAGCTTTCTTCATCACAAGAAAGTGTATCTCAAAAGAAACTTTCCTACAGTGGTAAAGTTGAAACTATTTAATGAAGATAGAATGCTGGAATGGTATGCAGTCTTTCGCTGTGTGCGTGGCAGGAAAATGGAAAAGGATAATCAGGAAGGGATGACCAAAACCTTTGCTGTCATTTGCATAGCGTGTAACGAAGCAAGAAAATGGTGCACATCATCTGGTGGCTGGCTAAATATTTATGATGTACGCCACATTATAGTGATAGCCTCTCTGCAGACAACTGATGGTTACACTGCAGCTATTGAATTCTGTGTGGGTCTCAACATGCATACCTATGTTGAATAGTGTGGGACTCAACATGCATACCTATGTTGGATGGTGTAGGGCTCAACACACATACTTATGTTGAATGGTGTAGGGCGCAATGCACATACTTATGTTGAATGGTGTGGGGCTCAACACACATACTTATGTTGAATGGTGAGGAGCTCAACACACACACTTATGTTGAATGGTGTGGGACTCAACCAGGGTTGGAAAAAACCCTTTTTTTTTTAAACCCAACCCACTGTGTTTTTTGGGGTTTTATTGGATTTTTTTTTGGGGGGGTTTATTTACTTTCTTGTTTATTCTTCATATTTACATGTAAATCAGCTTAAATGAGCAATTAAAAAGTAATCTAGAGTGAAACAAAAGGTTTGAAGAGTTTTTTTTTTTCATGTTGGAAGGGCACTGGCCAAGAACAATAACTAACAACTCAGAATGCTTAACTTCACAGAAGCTGTTTTAGCTAGAGATGAGATGTGAAATTTCCAGTTTTTATTATAAGAAAAGGACAGACCAAGGATGTTCAATGTAGAAGAGGGGGACAGTTGGGTGTACTTGAAGAAGAGGGGATAGTTGTCTGGAAGGTTGTGTCGAGTTGATAGATGGAGGAATTGAGTTTTTGAGGCATTGCCCCAATCAAAAATTTTAGAAAGATCAGAAGTCAGGCATTCTGTGGCTTCCTTGCATGAAATGTTTACTTCCTGAAGGGTTGGACGTTTATGAAAAGACATGGAAAAATGCAGGGTGGTATCATCAGCATAGGAGTGGATAGGACAAGAAGTTTAGTTTAGGTCATTGACGAATAATAAAAAGAGAGTGGGTGACAGTCACCACCCTGAGGAACACCACTATTGCTACCACAGCAGCAACAGAACAGTCAGAAAGGAAACTTGAGATAAAGTTACAGAGAGAAGGATAGAAGCCGTAAGAGTGTAGTTTGGAAATCAAAGCTTTGTGCCAGACTCTATCAAAAGCTTTTGATATGTCTAAGGCAACAGCAAAAGTTTCACCAAAATCTCTAAAGGAGGATGACCAAGACTCAGTTAGGAAAGCCAGATCACCAGTAGAGGGGCCTTGATGGAACCCATAATGGCGATCAGATAGAAGGTTGTGAAGTGATGGATGTTTAAGAATCTTTCTGTTGAGGATAGATTAAAAACTTTAGATAGGCAGAAAATTAAAGCAAAAGGACAATAGTTTGAGGGATTAGAACAGTCACCCTTTTAGGAACAGGCTGAATGTAGGCAAACTTCCGGCAAGAAGGAAAGGTAGATGTTCATAGACAGAGCTGAGAGTTTGACTAGGCAAGGTGCAAGCACAGAAGCACAGTTTCGGAGAACAACAGGAGGGACCCCATCAGATCCAGAAGTCTTCCAAGGGTTTAGGCCAGCGAGGGCATGGAAAACATCACTGTGAAAAATTTTAATAGGTAGTATGAAGTAGTCAGAGGGTGGAGGAGAGGGAGGAACAAGCCCTGAATCGTCCAAGGTAAAGTTTTTAGCAAAGGTTTCAACGAAGAGTTCAGCTTTAGAAATAGATGTGATAGCAGTGGTGCCATCTTGTTGAAATAAAGAAGGGAAAGAAGAAGCAAAGTTATTGGAGATATTTTTGGCTAGATGCTAGAAGTCACAAGGGGAGTCAGATCTTGAAAGGTTTTGACATTTTCTGTTAATGAAGGAGTTTTTGGCTATAAACAAAGGAAATATTTATAGAAACTATCAATTAAGGCAGCTTTTGCTACGTCTCAAAGTATATGAAATCAAGTAACTTTGTACAAAAACTGATTTGTTTGGAAAGGGAGGCATTCAGTATCCAAGGTTCCACTGTATATATTACTGAAACGGTGTGTTAATTAATAATGGGGAGGCTAATAAATGTTTAGGAAATTCTTTCCAAATATGTAAATGAAATTGCTATTAGGAGGATGTGAACATGTAAATTCATGGAATGTCAAGATCTGACAACATGGTGCATCTTGCAACCTAAACAGTTCATGACATTTAGAAAATTTTGCAAAAAAAAAAAAAAAAAAAAAAAAAAAAAAAAAAAAAAAAAAAAATTCTATACATCTATTTAGAAACAATCACACAATCTCATGCATAGACCTGTTTCCCAATGAGAAGTTGTCTCAGGAACATTTTAAATAGAAATATGTGTATAACATTATTTATGTGTATATCTATATGTAGGCATTTATATGTATACACAATAAATAAGATCAGGTTTCAAATATACTCTGAAAATTTAAACCCTTGAATTAAAATACTTTTTTTTTCTAATATTTTTCTCTCCAAGATTAGCATCCTCTTAACTACTAACCCTTAACTTTACCTGGGATAATACTGGAACCCAAAGTATTGAAGACCCCCATCTGGCATCTGTTTGGGGTAATGGTCCTTATTGCCCAGAGGACAGTCAAGGCGCTGGGGATGCTTAACCTCACCAGTGGACCATGCAGCTGGCTGGTCACTTGGAACAGTCCTCTCTCCAGTGGCCCATATTATCTTCTTGTTATTTCGGTTGTTTCCTGACCTGTGTCGGACTCCCACAGCTCTTGCGGGTGCCAAAAACTGAGTCTGTCTCACTGCTGCACAAAACATCTGTATGGTCAGATATAGGTTAATTATTATTATATATATTTTTTTATCCCTTTACCTTGACAAGTAAAGACTAATTTTCACATACCACATGTTATGTAAGATCTTTCTTAGAGTTCTAAAATATATAGCATTAGACCAAAGAAGCCAAACCATGTCTTCTGGCACAAGGAATTCAATCCTCTGAGAAAACTAGATACAGTAAAAGTCCTTATAATATGAATTAGGGTGTTTGCGATGGTCTGGAAAAACTACCAGATTCACTAGCTGACTTAATTTTACACAAAAATCTCAGTATGCTGAAAAAATGTGTAATTTGTGTATTATCAAACCAACTAATAAAATATCAGGAACATTTTTAACCACCATCATCAAGCACAGAATGAGAAATACAGCAAGATGAGATAAATACTACACGCATTATCTCATGCTTGGGATGTATTGTCACTTTCAGGACAAATGCCACTTTTCCTCTCTATATAACTTTAGTTTAACCATTTTTACTTATACAATTAATACACAATTTTATAGATCCTGGCACATATGAGAGAAACAACCATGTTTTGATGCCAAATTTCAGCAGGAAACTGATAGAGTTTGTTTACATCATGTCTCCTAACATCTTCTCTGAGTTGCCATTTTTTCCTTTGAAAATACAACCCATCCTTTCACACCTTGGTTCTTCTTTCCTGATATGTTCATGCAATCAACCACAGCACACGTATAGACCAGGTTTTTACAACAGTACTGCAAACGGGTGTTTTTGGTGTTTTGCAGAAATTGTTGTATCTGATATCTGTTGGTCTTTTCATCTTGGCACTGTTTTGGCCATCACAATATCTCTGCTATATAAGTAATACTAGGTCAATTCTTTTTGGTTGGTCTTTTCATCTTGGCACTGTTTTGGCCATCACAGTATATCTGCTATATAAGTAATATTAGGTCAATTCTTTTTGGGATTTGCTAGATAAAACACTAGTTTCCGTAGACAATGGTGGAAAATGTCTGAAACTACATCTGCACCAAGAGAGTAGAAATAAATGTGAAAACACTGAGAGCCTAGTTGTGAGTATTTAGCTTATAATAACTGTTCTGTAGAGTATGCATCACCAAATCATGTGGATACTGTTAGCATAAACACTTGGATTCATGTTTTATAGTATATAGCTACAGCACATAAAGATGCATCACAAGAGACTACCACCAGTAAGTCAGCCCAACTGTCTTACAATCTGAATTTTTCAAAGTGGATGGCAAAAGTTTTAAAAATCTTAACTATCATACTTCCTACTTGAATAACTGGTCACTAAACTGTACCCACCTCACTCTGATCTATTACCAAGGCCACATGCACCCACTATATCTCACAAACTGGAGAGGAGGGATGATGATTACAAACTAGACTTTGATGTTCATCTTCCTTATTGAGTTATGAAATTAGAAATCTTGTAGGATTAGACTGAGTTAGGTTATATCATAGGGAGGGTGAAGCCTGCCATGGTTAGGTTAGGTTGAAATAAGTGTGTCCTCAGGAGGTCCAAACACGCTGAAGATTCACCTGGCTGGCTACCCTTTCATGACATTTATGTATAGGCAGGTAGAGGTTATTTCTATGAATATAAGGACAGCATGCATCTGCAGGTATGCCAGTCAGCAAGATTTCAATACTATAGCATGCAGTTCCAATAGTAGTGACTGAGTTGTGTACCTCATGCTGAATATTGAGATAGGAAAATGTTGGTTTTATTGCTGTTTCAATCAATAACCGTACATAACTATAGCCCTTTGCAGTACCTATATCTCACTGTTTGGAGCATTTCTAATGGTTACACCATGTGGCACAAATAGCAAATAACTTGCAAACAAATTTTTAAAATCTTTATTGGTTTCTTCACTCTCGTTCTTCCTCTTGACCTTGCACTGGCCTTATCAGACTACATGTGTGTTAATGTGTTGGTATATGGGTACTGTAACTGCATTACATCACCACAGTAACTGATCCCAAGGCAGGTATTTTATTCACCATTGTAATATTGACTAATATTTTTGTTGCACTGGATGCAAATTAATTATCATATTAATATGGAATTAAATAAGGCTTTATGTGTGATGCATTTGTACTGCATGTAGTGCCACTAACTCAAATGGCCTGTGTAGTTTTGAATTTGTCAATGCATTGTTCTCCATGAGGATATGAAAGGCAGCAGGGCCAGGGGAGCTGCCACATCATTTCCACTTTTATCATGGCATCAGACAGGTGCACAGATTGCAATTTGGGTCTCCTTG
This sequence comes from Scylla paramamosain, assembly GCF_035594125.1. Classification (NCBI taxonomy): domain Eukaryota; kingdom Metazoa; phylum Arthropoda; class Malacostraca; order Decapoda; family Portunidae; genus Scylla; species Scylla paramamosain. The sequence continues at coordinate 26,977,779 of NC_087160.1, forward strand.
ACTTTTTCCTGCAATACAGTGGAAAACCCTGGGATCTGAACATCTTAATTTTGTGAATACTTCTAAATAATTCTTGTTGGATGGTGTAATATTAGGTTAAATTAGCATCATTAAGGGAGGGCCAGGGGGGGAACAAGCCTCCCAGCTAGTTTAGGTTTGGTTAGGTAATATTAGGTTAGGCTAGTGACCTTAAGGTGGGGGGTCCATGGGGGGCTTTGTCTCCCCATCCAGTTAGGTTAGGTTGAAATGGTTAGGTTAGGTTAGGTTAGGATAGCATAGAAATTTCCCGTTTTCAAAATATGCAGTTTCTCATCCTTAGAGTTTTCAGGAATGTAAAAAATGCCTTATTTTGGCTTTTCCCACCCAAAAACCCCACATTCCCATCAGGCCCCTACGCTTATAGGCTATAGTGAAAGAGATAAAGAGGATGGGAGTATTGGTTGAAACTACAAATTTACCAAAATGTGTAATAATGGTTATGAGGTCAAGGAATAATACTGTAATGAGATAATGAGGTAGTACAGATTAGTATAATACTATATCACAAATATCACAAGTTAATATAATATTATAAGCTAAGATGATCTGTGATGGAATGAGAATGAGGATCTAGTCTACAAATTGGTAAAGGAGAGGACCAAGAGTTGTGCAAGGCTTTCTTGAATAAGGATTCTAGAGCAACTGCTTCATCAGATAAGGAATTCCAGTCTCCCACATCTTAATAAGAAGAATCTTCTCCAGGCCTCAAGAGAGTTGTGGATATGTAAAATCTAACATCTATGCCCCCTTGTGCCCACTGAGGGAGCCAGGGAGAATATTCAATTTGAAGAGATACTACACCTCTGATGGAAGATTTTCCAGTACTTGAGGATATCAACACACAATAGACATCCTTGGACAGAGTACAAGTCCAGAATCCTGAGACACACAATAAAGTAAGTCAGACAGACCAACATGTCAGGTCCAGGTTCTATGAACTGATTCCAGAGATCCCCCAGGACACCTGATCCACAGACAGAAGGCGTATTCTAGTACAGATCTTAAAAGAGTTCTGTACAGGGTGAGCATAAAGTCACCCCACATGAAACAGTTTGGTAAGTTTTGCTTATTGGAAATTTTTTGATGAATGGCTGCTCTTCTCTGATTTTCCCCATTCACTTGCTTATTTATTTTTCCTCGTTTTCTTTGGTTGTTTTGATCATTTCTATGATGAAACCTGTCACACTGCTTTTAACACCACAATTCCCATCTTCACAGCCCTGCCCACTACCACATATTGTTAGATAATAGCTGAAAATGGACTATATAATTGCAAAATGATATACACAAACACACACACACACACACACACACACACACACACACACACACACACACACACTCATATATATATATATATATATATATATATATATATATATATATATATATATATATATATATATATATATGGTAAATTTTTAGTTTAAGCCAAAATTTACCATATATATATATATATATATATATATATATATATATATATATATATATATATATATATATATATATATATATGGTAAATTTTTAGTTTAAGCCAATGTCCCCAATCTCTACCCACGGCCCACGGAGTTATTATTAATTTCCGACAAGTAGTGTAATCATTAGGAATGATGTGAATAGTGAGAAGAACAAAATGAGGTAGGTTATTACCACGTAGTGTGTAATGGCTTAAACTATAATAAAACCCTAACCTAACCTAACCTAACAACTGAAGTTCAGGCAACAATACACCATTCATGTTTACCTGTGGACTTAGAAAAAGTTGAGAGCGTTGTGTATTCCCAGGCCTATTGTGGCGTTATTATTAATTTCCGACAAGTAGTGTAATCATTAGAAATGATGTGAATAGTGAGAACAAAATGAGGTAGGTTATTACCACGTAGTGTGTAATGGCTTAAACTATAATAAAACCAATATATATATATATATATATATATATATATATATATATATATATATATATATATATATATATATATATATATATATATATATATATATATATATATATATATATATATATATATATATATATATATATTTTTTTTTTTTTTCAAAAAGGTTCATACATACCGTTCTAATACTGAGCTGACGACCGTTCCGCGGGCTGCCGAAAGATCCCAATCTATGTGGTTTGGTGACACCCTGTGATAGAATTACGTATGCGACCGATTGACAGCTGCCCGGTCTTCTAAAACAGGCTGAAAATGAGGCAGAACGTTTTCAGGGCTGGAGCCTGCTGCCGCCAGCAGGGTGGGCAGATCAAGGGTGGTGACCTCCAGAGGTAGGGGCTGGCTGCTTGGCAGGGAACAATATAAGTGAAAACATGAGCAGTGCAGCAAGTACTCTGCACTCTCGTGTCTTCCTACACCAGCCACAGAGAGGATCAGTAGTCAAACACAAGCTGTTTCACGAATAGCCGGTCAATGTAACATCTTACGCGAGGAACAGTTCAGCGTTGCCAGATTGTTTTGGTCATATTATCGTACTACACAGGTTGAAATTATTGTACTTCTGGTAAAATTATCGTACATATGTAATTTTTCCAAATATTATGCAAAACTGCCACTTTCCAAATATATATATATATATATATATATATATATATATATATATATATATATATATATATATATAGAGAGAGAGAGAGAGAGAGAGAGAGAGAGAGAGAGAGAGAGAGAGAGAGAGAGAGAGAGAGAGAGAGAGAGAGAGAGAGAGAGAGAGAGAGAGAGAGAGAGTGTGTGTGTGTGTGCACACCCCCTAAACACCTCCAGACACACTCCAACACCCCCTAAACACACCAAATACACTGAAAGCACTGTCACAGAAGACAAATACTACAAAGACAGACAGGGCAGGAGGAAAAATTAACCTAAATATTGTTTTCTTAGCATTTTCCTGTTTTATCACCTCCTCCATTCCTTCTCCCTTCCTCTTCCTCCTCTATTTCTCTTATTTTCTTACTCATTCTACTCTTGTCTACACGTCTGAGTTTAGAAACACATGGAAACACCAGGAAAACACTGCAAAGTACGATAAATATTACCGAGGAGACAGCGGAGCCGATCAAGGTCCCGGGTCCATGATGGTGGCAGTGACGTCACGGCTATTTTACGTACCGTAACGGATTTCATTTTGAAATTGACCCCTCGAAAAAATGGAGCTAGGCTCGAATGCCTTATATATTCTGACTTGACAAATACTTTTACTAATATTCACAATATTATAACAGCTCCAGCCTGAGTAGTATTTAAAAAATATCCAAATGAATTATGGAAAAAAATGTTGAAATATTTAGAACCATTTAAATCATTGAAAAGTCCACAACATTTGAATTTTCAGGAACGTAAAAATTTTTTAAAAATCTGAACTATCATCTTACACCATCAAAAGTTACCTGGAACAAGAAGTAAACAAATAAAACCGAAATTGTGTAAAAAACAAGTGTTGGAACCTAAACACGATTAAAAACCATTGAAAAGTCCACCCATTTTGACTCAACAACAAGATAAAACACTTTAAAACATATGAACTATTTTTTCAAGCAATGAAAAGTTAGTTACAAGCTGATATAGAGAGACAATAACACAAAAAGTGTTGCAATCACAACTTTTAACAGGACCATAAACCATTTTTAAAGTCCACTTATTTCTCTCAACAGGAACGAAAAAACACTTTAAAAATCATAAGCGATTTTTAGAAACACAAAAGACGTAATTAGAGCGTGAAATAAAAAAAACAAGTTTGTCAAAATACTGCCAAAAAAAAAACCCCACATTTTCGTAAAGCAACACAAAATTGAAAACAACACAACACAAGCAATGAAAACACTTCTAAAGCAAATAATTATTTTTATAAACCACAAAAACATGCTATACGAGCAGAATAAAGAAGTTAAGAAAATTACCAAAAAAATACTGGAACCAACAGCTTGGCACAGGTTGAAACAGGTAGCCAGCTATCATGGCGGCCCTTAGCAGTGAAGAGAACGGCCGTTATTTTGCCTGTTATTCTTCCATCGTAACTAAATGAGGCAATGGCGGATATATCTAGCTAGCGGATATGAAAGCCTAGTTATGTGTCTCCACTTTGTGACGTGTTAGGCTTACAATAAATAAGAGATGAAGCAGATAAAAGCTCATAATAAGGACGCCCTACCTCTATTTGTTTGTTTACATAGATCTTCCTTCAATATTTAGCTAAATTTTCAGACTCAGATGCGAGGAAACCCTAAACAAATAATAAATAACCTCAAAAACACCCAAATAACGAATAAACAGACAGGAAGTCCGCGGGAGGAGTGTGTTACGGTGAGGGCGGTAAGGCTGACAGGAGGAGCCTGCCAACACTGTACTCACCTTAAGTAGCTGTGTCTCTCTGGTGCTGCTTGATGGAGGAAGAAGCTGCCGGGAATATGCAAACACTGATCGCTATTAGGAGAGTGTGTGGCAAGACTGGCCAGTGCTGACTAAAACAATGTAACACCAATCCCTCCTTCCCCAGCGCCCCTGCCAAAACAATGTAATCACACCACCACCACCGCCAGGAATATGCACTGATCACTATTAGGAGAGTGTGTGGCAAGACTGGCCAGTGCCCACCAAAGCAATGTAACACCAATCCCTGCCTCCTCAGCGTCACCACCACCACCACCAACGCCCCCTGCCCTCACAGCACTATTCCTTTGCCCGTGAGTGACAGGAACTGTATCTGATCTTGATCTTCATGTTACGGGCAACTCTATTCTGAAACAGCCTGCAGACCCTTGGAATGGCAACTCCAGAACGGAGAAACAAAAACACAATGTATTAGATAAGGGAAAAAATTATTCACACCTACCTCCAGCCAAGATACCCCAGGTCTATCTCCGATGAACAACTACCAGCGACCTTATAATCACCTCCGCTCCGTGATATGGACATCTAGGACAGATCGAATCACCCTCGAGACCCGTATGCCAGCCACAATAAAATCCCTTTCAACACGCTGACACTATACCAAACCTGGATAGCAAGGCAATAAGTATATAAAACCCATCTTATATAGTCAACTAACCCAAGGCCCGCGAATCGCCTCAATAGCACAACAGGGAGCCAATACCAACAACCAACAAACCCTGAGATTGTTAAACCTTAACCAATCTATTTACACCACAAATTAAACAGGTCTAATTCTTGCATCTGGCACACTACATTCTGTGCGGGAATTCCTTCACTGCCTTACTCATCCTTTTATCCGTCTCAATTTATAATCTTAAATCTGGCACACCACAATCTCTCCAGGAACTCTTTCACTACCTCAATCATCCTTTCATCCGCCTCTCTACAGTCTACACAGTCCCAGCAGCAACTCTATCCATTCCCTTCCTGGTTCCCATTCCTTGGCTCTTTCATCCTTGTTATATCATAACTCAGAATGACTCATATAATCTCTCTCCTGTCTCATACCTCTTACATCACACGCTCCACTATCTTATCCCCTCCCATGTCAAACATCTGTCACATTTTGCTGTGGGACTTTGAACATATGCAATTTCTTGCATTCACGTCCATGTATTGTGCTCTCGCTCGGAAGAGATTATTACTCAGGCATCCTTCATGCCACTCTTCATATTGTGGCCTCTTTCTCCTTCTAAACTAGAAATAAGAGGAAGTGGCAGAAGAAGAAAAAAGTAGATAAAAGAGTCTACACACACACACACACACACACACACACACACACACACACACACACACACACACACATATATATATATATATATATAGAGAGAGAGAGAGAGAGAGAAAGAGAGAGAGAGAGAGAGAGAGAGAGAGAGAGAGAGAGAGAGAGAGAGAGAGAGAGAGAGAGAGAGAGAGAGAGAGAGAGGCATAGGCCAAAGGTGTGAATCGTTTCTTATAGCTGATTGCCTTCCTTTAAGTCAATCCCCCGTCATTTTATTCATATGATATGCACCCAGCTGATACTCGTAGCTTTGTATGATGAAGCCGGTAAGAGTTGACAACTGTCGATACGTGTAGTAAGCAGAGGAGGGGCAAACGCCCCCTTCCCTCCCCGCCCTTAATGAACACACACACACACACACACACACACACACACACACACACACACACATACACTGACAGTAGCAGTGTGCAATTATGTATGTACATTAAGCACACACACGCACTACACACACAGGGATGCACACACTTTACCTCTGTGGAGGAAACCTTCGCACCATGTCGGCAAGGAGACATGTGTCTGTGTCACCACTACCCCTGCAACGTTAACGTAATCTGTTTCCTTACTGTACACATTTGTGCGGTTGAGGAAAAGTGGCATGACAGTCAAGCAGGTAATGGAGAAGCGGGTCCTCGTACCGATGCAAGTAATAATCGCAAGGGTCATCCCGATCGTTAAAGATTAAGCTGATAAGTTAATCCACCAAGGATCGCTATAAAGGTGGAAGGCTGAGTGGAAGAAGGACAAGTACTGGCTCCATCACTTTGTAGCTCGAGTTTACCGTTCCGTGTTCCTCTTTCATTTTATCTTATTCTTCCATTCATTCAATCCTACACATTTCAATGATCTATCTATTTAACTTTTCCACTTTCTCACATGCCACTTTAACCCCTCTGCTTTTATCAAGTATTCTCCAGTCATACATATTCTGTCTCTCCTCAAATGGTCAGTAGTACTCACACCCGACTAACATGCCATTATGCACCAACTTTACACAGATACAACTTTCTCACTTATCTTGCAACCTCCATTTGCTCCGGTCTAGCTTTATACCTAAAGGATGCTTTTATATGCCTTTCCCTAAATATACGTCATCCTCATATCAGTGCTGCATACCTTGATGCATTTAGTGCAATCCTTGCTATTCTATTCTGCCCTACTTCTAACTTCCATGCGATCACATCCGTAGCACGATTTTGGCCTGAAATCTAGACTGTACATGTGTCGGGAAAGTTATTGTTATGAAGCCATGCACTGTTATACATAATAAATGAAATCAAAAGTTATTAGTAAAGATGTACACTAACAGAACATTTATAGCAGCTTGAGAGAAATTAGCAATATCGCTGAAAGAATCCAAGACGACCTGGGTATTGTTCCAGTACTGACTGAAGTTCCTGAGCCATGGCCTCAGCAGGCATGGGGTTATTGATCTCGTTTCCTACTCTCAGGTTCACTAATAGCTGTTTGTACTCCGGAAGGTATTTAAGACTTCTTAACAGATGGACCAGATAACTCACACTCTGTAGTTCCTCCCACAGGATCGTACTTGACATTGGTTCTTCCATGAGTTTGAAGAAGCATGCCTTTTCAAAGTTAATTAGAGTAACGGATGTGTTACCCCCATTAGAGTGAATCACTATATTTTTTTCGTTGACATCACCATGAACAACACCTCGTGCGTGGAGGGCAGCGAGAGTAGTGCATATCTGCACTAGTCCAAAAAGGCAGTCCCAGGGGCGCCCCACTCGTCTTAACCACCTAAAGGTTTTTCCATCATATTTTTCGAGGATTAATGCGTGAGGATATTCTGACGTTATACCAATCAGCACCGGGACGTTTGGTACATCTTGAAGGTCATACAATACGTAACGCTCGCGGGTAGGTGTTAACAGCTTGACGACAACGGGCACAGTTATGTCGCCACGTTGTAACGTGCCAGCTCTGGAGGGATATTTACACTTCAGAAGCCATGGCTGAGGTGACACCTTAGACCAAGGGAAAGTAGATATAACTACGCCCCTCGGCGGCCAGCCAGGTGGTGTTTGATATTCAGGAATGTTAATGTTCGGTGTAATCATTCCCGGAAACACTGAGAGGGAAGATGTGTCACTCGAATACTGAGACAAGTTTATTCTTTTCCTGACTTTCCCAAACCAAAAGAAGGTGCAGAGTGGTCTGTGTTGATACACACGCAAAATAGAAGTGATCTCTAAGGCCAACTGAGTAGCGGAGAGTGGACGTTCGTCCTCTAGCCGCGATCTTACCTTTTCCACAAAAATAACATACTCGTTTACATAAGAGAGACCACCCAAGAGTATCAACAGTTTATAAAGCTGCCTCAGGTCTCGGAGTAGGTACTCGTATTTTCTTTTAGGTGCGAGACCCTCAAGTCGGGTGGCACGATCAAAGTGAAGGAGAGTTAAGTTAACTTCTCCCTTCGTGACGGCAAAGATAATGTTAGTATCATGCAGGTCACCATGAGTGATTCCTCGAGAATGAAGGGCAGCCACAACTTCACACACACGATGCAGAGCCAGTAAGCACGTCCAGTGACTCGTAAAGTGGCGTTGCCAACAAAAACTTTTCCCAGGGTACATCTCCATTAAAAGTGCGTACGGGAAAGAATCCGTGATTCCTAGCAAGCGGGGAATACCTGGCTGTCCCCTCAGCTCCCACAATAGGTACCGTTCGTGCTTCGAAGCCAGTAACTTCACCATGACAGGTATAGTTTTGCCATCCTTTTTCAGTTCTCTCCTACGAACCCTCCAGATGCAAGCGCAGTTCCATTTACCTCGTCTTACATCTTCCCATGAGTACCTGGGCACGTGTTCCTGCCGGGCGTCGACCACCTCCACGAGACCTTGCTTTACTTCTGTCTTTTGGATGGTGTTCCTCGTGATCTGCTTCTGATCCTTAACTTCCCTTTTAAACCGATTCATGAAATAAGAAATAAAAATATACTAGTATTTTTTGGATTCTCTTCTGCATAGGGTACAAATATATAAAAATTACATCCTTATTTTCTTTATTAGTGTGGGTATCTTTAGAGACTTAGCTGTGGTAAATATTAATGCATTTTTATCTAAATCACGGCCGTTAATGAATTGTGGTCACTTTGTTGTGGATCTTGGGTGCGTGATGTTGAGCTTACTTTCTTAATTAAATGAATCTGGCTGTCCAGTGCGTGACGAGATACAGGGTTTCAATCTCGTTCTGATTCATTGGGACTATGAACTTTCACGTTACCCAATTACAGCTGTCTCTGTTTACTGAAGAGTTTTTGTCATGATATTTACGAATTTATTATGAATCCATTAGTAACATAAAAAAGGGGAGTGTTGTTGCCAGCTGTGTTGCCTCACAAGGTCCTGTGAGGATGGTGACGAGAGACTAATGTGAAGCATGTGCAAGCATGTGTAACACTAAGGAAACTGAGTTAATTAGAGTAGAAAATAAGGAAACTGAGTTCATTAGAGTAGTTAATTGCAGTTGTGAAGCTGTGCGAGAGGAACTAGCGGTAGAGAGCTTAGCTGTAGAGAGGTAGTGAGGGTCTTGTTTACATGGTAAAGTTGATGACGCGGCACGTAGGGTAGATAAGACATAGAGAGATTCTGCTGATTCTTTAGAGGAATGGGTCAAACGGGCCGCATATGCGGTCCAGCAGCTTCAGAAGGGGGCAGATTGTCCCCAGTCTTCAGAGAGAGAGAGAGAGGTGTTGCGATTCACACTCTGTTTTCTCCATAAACCCTAGACCCTCAAACGCCGACCCTCATAGTCGTAAGTGTTACATTGTGGTTAATTAGCCAAGTAATACAACATATTAAAATACACTGAGAATTAATGCTTATTAATGCTTAAACCATTATGTACTTTGCTTATCATATTGCGCTCCATTATTACGGAATCAGTTACCACACATTTAAGACACATTTAAGACCACACAAATAAGACAAATTGGCATCTTACGATGCTAACGTACCTTATTTAGCAATATGATATGGAACTAAATTTTTATAAGTAAAAAAAAAAAAGTTTTTTTTTTTTTTTTTACAGATCAAATAAGGCGCAAGTGGTAACCAATCTTTGATCTAGAAGATAAAATGGCTGAAATAAAAATCAAACCAATATCAAACATTTACTTTTCTCTAATACATCAACATTAGTATAGTACGGGTGATGATGCTAATTTGATTTTGCAAATGACTATCTCTCTTACACACACACACACACACACACACACACACACACACACACACACACACACACACACATTCATTCATTCATTTACTACGTGTCATCTACATTAATTTAGATAACCAAAGCTGTGGTGTCTGATTTTCGTCGTTGTATTTCATGTAATTTGTGACGATCTCATGTGGCGATCATTATCTCAGCAAGGAGGACAACACAACCGATGAATAAACCTGCAACGAAATATTGGTGTAAGTGCTCAGAAACTGAAGCCTTTCAAAAACATCATAGCGGTAAAAGCACACACACACACACACACACACACACACACACACACACACACACACACACACACACACACACACACACACACACACACACACACACACACACACACACAAACACACAAACACAATAATAATAATAATAATAATAATAATAATAATAATAATAATAATAATAATGATAATAAATAAATATAATAAAATAAAAGACAGAATACCTAAGATTCTCAAATCTTACTTATATTTATTTACGGAACTGGTAGAAACTGAATTCCATTTCTTTATTTCTTTATTATTTGTTATAATATTTTTCAGAAATACGTTCAATATGGCTCAATGATTTACTAGCTGTGGCTAAGCTCAGTAAACCTCCCATTATAAGGTGTGGAGGTCTGTAAGACAAGTATAGAAGTGGCGGCGGCAAGTGCATGCACAAGACAGTAAAAACCAGCTATTCGAAGTTGATGATCACTGTAACTGTGGTAGATACAGAACTGATCGTTCGTTAAGATTCAAATCGAAGGAAAAGCTTGTGCGAGAGATGTTTGTCAGGATTCCTAACTTTCGCACACAAATGCGGCTGCAATGTGAAAAGGATGCCTTACTGCTCGTTCGCTGTCACTGTGAATGCAGCAAACCAAGAACTCATGGGCCTCGGGCTCATGAGTTTGACCAGCGGAATGGTCTTAAGGGCCCTTTCACACTACGCCACTGGCGGCCGCCACCGGTGGGGTCCGTGAAAGATGCCCAAGTGGCTCGCGATACCATAATTGTTACAGTTGAAGAAACTATTGAACTGATAAGGTGAAACATAATGACAACATTAACCTGTTATTTATATGACAATGATTTATTTTATCACACACACACACACACACACACACACACACACATATATATATATATATATATATATATATATATATATATATATATATATATATATATATATATATATATATATATATATATATATATATATATATATATATATATATATATATATATATATATATATATATCCTCTTGCTACTACAGTACACTTACGGATCTAATTTTCCTTCTGTCCTAGATCTTAAATTCCTTGAAATATAAAAATAGATCATCACATAAAAAAGAATAATAGTGTTTTATCCTACAAATACTTTCTTTCCCTTAGTGATACTGTGCCATTTATTAGTACGTTTTAATCTTGAGAAAACATCTTCATTTCTGTTATAGTACAGATTCTTTTTGCCTACTTGCTATATAAAGCAGAAGTACGCCGTATAGGTCAGCAAGATGAAGAGGGCGAAGGCTATCTTGAGCACTGAAATCTGGATGGAGGCAGCGTTCGGCGTTGTGTATTTGAGATTTGAGCAAGAATTCTAATATACCAGCGTCTCTTAGTCTTGTGATTCTGGGGAAAGGAACATAAATAGAAAGTACTACAATATTTAAAGTAGTAACATTATATTTTTAATAATTATATATTTTACCAAGAGATCTGGAAAATTATAGGTTCGTCTGACTGTTAATTATGTCAAATAATCGAGAACCTACGTGTTAGAATAATAATATGTAAAAAAAAAAAGGACTGTATATTAATATACAGAGGCATTGGTCATAACTTCCAGAAGGAACAAATATATAAGGCCTGCCTTTCAGAACTAATCATTCATGTAACTAACTGAAACGCATTATTGTGGATGCACCATAAAGAAAATCAATGTACAGTCACTGCAATTTTAAATTCAGCCATTTGTTTTATTCTCATCACAAGAAACTACATTTTCTTATCATTATTTATTTATTTATTTTTTTCCTGGAACGCCCACATCTCCAATACTGATGCATTACTTGTCACTTATCATTTTAAAGTACCTGTCCCATTTGCGTCTTTGCACTTTCCACAGAGTACAACAATACAATACAAATTATCGACGAGAAATGTTTAGCGCTGCGACTAAGTTTGTATTTCACGAAAGAAATTGCTCTCAGTTCAGTATGAAAGCTAACTTGTGTGCGAGATGTGGGACGGTTCTTTTCTCCGTAAAATAAATAAATAAGATGAATACATATATATATATATATATATATATATATATATATATATATATATATATATATATATATATATATATATATATATATATATATATATATATATATATATGTGTGTGTGTGTGTGTGTGTGTGTGTGTGTGTGTGTGTGTGTGTGTGTGTGTGTGTGTGTGTGTGTGTACGTATGTATGTATACATTTGCAGAAAGAGCAATTCAGGAGCGTGAGTTCTGTGTAATGCGCTGCTAAGAAGACTGGAGTGATAACAAGGGGTTTACTTGCCCGTGCTCCTAGGGATTTTTTTTTTTTTTTTTGTCATATTTGGTAAATGGATGGAAAAACTTAGGAGGAAGAACATTACACTTGGGGATTGGGTGAGAGGTTGGGAAAGGGTGTTCTGTAGTAGAGAACAGAATGCCAGTGCTGCCAGTCTGTGGATTGGACTGAAGTCATTAATTGACTGGGCGCTCGCTCAACAGTGCAATTCTTGGAAATTCACTTTTATTTTTACAGAAAAAAGAAATATCATGAGTTTGAAGCCACAGGGTAAGTACCAGGGCTGTATAATATTTTCAGATTAATATATAGTATATGACCTAAGAGATTTCTTCAATTGTCCTGTGCCTTGATTGGTTCAAGGCTTGCCTCATTTTCTTTCAGTAGCCGACCAACAGTATTTCCTGCTTCGTGATTTTTCTGCTTCAGGCTCTAGCCTATACATCTATGTGTCTTTTATCCTGTGTGTTGCCGTCGAGCGGGTGAAAGAAGTTGTTGTACAAGCGAGTTTGTTAATGAGAAAGGAAAGGACCTGGAGGTCAGGGCGAGGACCAAGACGAGGCCTAAGTCAGCGAATTCCTTGTACGGTCGGTGTTGAGGTAATGTTGATATCAGGAGATGAAGGATGCTTGTTATGACATGAGGCTAAGATGAGGCCGGCCTTATCGCCGTCGCTAATGGATAACGATAGGGTAGGAACCCAGGCAGTAACTGAGGGCGATAGGGACACTCGTGCAGGGAGGACGCGTGTTGGTGCAGAGACAGAAGTAGATAGACCTACCTAGAACACCTGTCAGAAAGGGCGTGCGCATTACTTAACGATTACTCAAGACCCAAACACGTAAGTTTAACAACTGTTTGTGTAAGAATACATTATCCTTTAAGTAGCGTGCAGAATCATACTTGCATTACACAGAATATTTATATAGAATATTGTCTATGATCATTAATGTATGTCTTCAGGTTTTGACCTGATTCAATCGGATTAAATAAACGATTCGTGTTATCGTGTGGGTCTGAAATAACCTTCGCCGCCTGCTGGCGGTAATATTGTGTTTAGGAGCTTTTACGAGACTACTTCATCCTAGAGAGTTTCTATGTACCCTAATCCAGTTACCTTGACTTTTCATGCCTCGCTCTTTTTTTTTTTTTTTTTTTTCAGAAAAGACACCGGCCAAGAGCAACAAAAATGTAATGTATTTGTTTTAACTTTCATATTACTTTCTGTGTTGCTAGCATATACTTCTATCTATTTACTACACTTTAAGTGCTTATTCATATAATATGCATTTGCCTCGTTTGTGTACTTACATCAAATTAATGTGACAGCAGCAAGGCAGCTGTTCACGCTTCATCCCCTCGCCCCGATAATAATCAGTCTCACAGTTGTCGTGCTCAATCGGAATTTGCACGTTCATTTCCTCAGTCACGTACGAACGGCCATCCAAGCACCACCACAGTAATCCCTAGCAGGAGGAATGTGCTGCTACTTAGAAATATAAGTATGATAATGTTGTCATCATAAAACAAAATTCACTTAAATTTCACCAGCAGCAGTACCAACACAGCAAAGGAAGAGCCTCTGTGGCCATCAAAG
>NC_087160.1:26996931-27009431 GCF_035594125.1 Scylla paramamosain
TTTCACGCAGGGAAGCCACAGAACGCTTGATCTTTCTAAAATTTCTGATTGGGGCAGAGCAAACTTGGTATTGTTCAGTGCCTCAAAAACTCAATTCCTCCATCTATCAACTCGACACAACCTTCCAGACAACTATCCCCTCTTCTTCAATGACACTCAACTGTCCCCCTCTTCTACACTGAACATCCTCGGTCTGTCCTTTACTTATAATCTGAACTGGAAACTTCACATCTCATCTCTAGCTAAAACAGCTTCTATGAAGTTAGGTGTTCTGAGACGTCTCCGCCAGTTTTTCTCACCCCCCCCCCAGCTGCTAATTCTGTACAAGGCCCTTATCCGGTAATGTATGGAGTACGCTTCACATGTCTGAGGGGCGTTCCACTCATACTGCTCTTCTAGACAGGGTGGAATCAAAAGCTTTTCGTCTCATCAACTCCTCTCCTCTAACTGACTGTCTTCAGCCTCTCTCTCACCGCCGCAATGTTGCATCTCTAGCTGTCTTCTACCGCTATTTTCATGCTAATTGCTCTTCTGATCTTGCTAACTGCATGCCTCCCCTCCTCCCGCGGCCTCGCTGCACAAGACTTTCTTCTTTCTCTCACCCCTATTCTGTCCATCTCTTTAACGCAAGAGTTAACCAGTATTCTCAATCATTCATCCCTTTCTCTGGTAAACACTGGAACTCCCTGCCTGCTTCTGTATTTCCACCTTCCTATGACTTGAATTCCTTCAAGAGGGAGGTTTCAAGACACTTATTCATCAATTTTTGACTACTACTTTGACCCTTTTATGGGACTGGCATTTCAGCGGGCTTTTTTTTTTTTTATTGGATTTTTGTTGCCCTTGGCCAGTGTCCTTCCTACGTAAAAAAAAAAAAAAAAGAGAACACTAGACTTCAAAGACTCAAAATAGGAAAGCAATGTTTGCTACAGGAATCCGGATCCGGCACTCTATGTATTTTTCTGGCCACTTTCTTAAAATGTTTAAATGTTTAAATGTTAAACACGATCAGTTCACCTGAAGATAACCTAGCTCAGAGATAGGTCGAAACGTCGCACAGTCCACTTTTGGACAGCTCCTTGGAGCAATAGCACTCACACAAAGAAAACTGATTAGAAAAAAATGAAAAGAACTAATAAAAAACTAATCAATGCTGAGGCTGCTCTTGCTTTAACCTCGTCTGCTTAAAAGAGAATATACTCCCTGGCTACACAAGCATATATACGAGTATATATATATATATATATATATATATATATATATATATATATATATATATATATATATATATATATATATATATATATATATATATATATATATATATATATACAGTTAAGGTCAAAATGTTTGGCGCGATAGGGTCGTGGCATTGAGAAGAACACATTCCCACATTGAACACGCTTAATAAACAAAGCCAAGTACTTATTGACTCTCTAGTACTTTGTTGGGAATCTTTTTTTCTTTAAACACTCTCGGAGGTAACTAGGAATGGACTCTGCAAGATGTTGTAGCCACTGAGGGTAGATATTAATCTTTGATGGCAGCTTCGAGTTTGGGGAGTGATGACGTGTCTCGCTCACGTAACCCACGTTTCATGACCCCAGAGGATCTCTATTGAGTTTAGGTTAGGTAAATTTCCCGGCCAATCCTTTATATAATCCACTTGCACAAAATCAAACCACTCTTTAATAACTTAAGCGGTGTGGCACGGTGCACCATCGTGCATGAAAACTTTCTTTTAGTAACTCTCAAAACAATCTTCTAAATGATCACTCATTAGCTCCAAATATCTGTCTGCATTCATCATAACATTCCTAGGTAGTGTCACCAATGACCCCACACCATGATACCCAAAAAATCAGAATGCTTAACAGTCCCCTGTGTGAACTTTTGGTCGTAAGGATCACTTCCAAGCCAACGATAAACTTTGGCATCACGGTTCCTAGTCACAGTGAATATGGCCTCATCATTTCACAATACTTGTCGCCACTTCCCCACATCTTACTGCAGATATTTATGGCAAAAAGCAACCCTGTTATTCATCTGCTTAAGGATGATAATTGTTTTCTTTTTTTTTTTTTGTTTTTTTTTGCGAGCTACGTGATATGAGAAACTCAGATTGTCGTGCAAGCGGCGTCATACTGTTCTCACAGACACATCAAGTAAAACAGGGCTCTTTTCCTTTAACTCTGATGCTGTTATACGTGAATCAACATCCACCTGCCTCTTCAAGACCCTCAAAGTACGGGAAGTAGTCTTTCTGGGCCTCCCTGTGGACTTTTGCAATGGCGGGTCAGCTCTTCCAGCGTCACGAAAATTCTTTGTCCACCGCCGGACACTACGCAGTGACAATCGAGTTTGTATTGACTATTTCCTTATTAGCTTTACCTGCCTTACATAGTGATGTGATAGTTGCAATTTAGTTACTTTTCAGCTCCTTAGTCTTAGCCATGCCTTTTCTATGACCACAAACAGGGGTGGTGCAAAAGGGAAATCCTAAGGCTGACCGCGGACATGCGCAAAACACTTTCGCTCACTGCGGCTGCCCACTGGCCGCTAACGACTTTCTGAGCGATACATTATGAAGTTGAGAGACTCCCCTACGGACAACTCGTGCGCCATACATTATGGCCCATTTTGAACAGCATTACAGGGTTATAACCGTTTTTGGCCAAAATGTCTGGTGCGGGTCTTATCGCGCCAAATATATATATATATATATATATATATATATATATATATATATATATATATATATATATATATATATATATATATATATATATATATATATATATATATATATATATATATATATATATATATATATATATATATATATATATATATATATATATATATATATATATATATATCACACACTGCCTTAAAAAGTGAATGAGTAATACATAATTTTTTTATACAAGTTCCTCTAACATAAAGCTATTTTCCTTGGCACTATAAACAGAATGCAAGAAAATTGTTTTTAAAACAAATTCTGCGACAAGAGAAATTTAGGTTTTTCAGTAAGCAATGAGATGTATTTTACTATCTCGTAATTTTCATTATATTTAAATATTTTACGTGTTATGTTATATTCTAAATTCTAATGTATGTATACATCAGAATTCCAGCGCGATCTGTGATAAATGAGAGATGCATATGCCCGTGATACTTAAGAACTAGAGACTTTCCTTACAAAGTTAAGACATGAAAACTGTAAAACATGCATGACTTCTTTAAAAGTAATTTAAATGCAAAGGAAAATCTTCTCTTTGGAAAATAAGGAACTCAATAAGGATTTATAAACGCCATTTATCTCTATCTAATCACAGAAAACTATTACTTTATGATAAGATATGTTACCTGAAGAATCCTAATGTTAAAATATGAGAGAAATCCATAGAGAGAAGTATAAGCGGCGTGTTTTCCATCTTGTAGGTCCTTCAGAAGCTTGGGGATGTGTTTGAATCGCACCATTCTCTTCTTTAGCCTCGCTAAGACACTCCCCTCTGGCGCCATCTAGAAAGTCCGGAGGCGGCCGACAGAAGCACTCATTTTGGTTTCTCTCACACACACACACATACGAGTGGATATATATATATATATATATATATATATATATATATATATATATATATATATATATATATATATATATATATATATATATATATATATATATATATATAGAAAGATACTTTGCCCAAACATCCGTGTTCAAAAGTCGTACATTCTTTAGTATGTCCTGACTGCTTAGTTAGATACATAAGTTCCATGTCTCGGAACCTTAAATTGAGAATGTTCGAACACAAAGGTTTATCCTTTAGAACCAATAAATCTGTAACTCGCCAAAGTTTTCCTAATGTTAGGGAACATGCAATACCATTAAATCATCGTATAAAAGAAATTTTCAATATACTGTTTTAAGCCAATGACGAAACAGAGCTCAGGGTGGCCGAATCTCTGTTAATCATTCACTATAGCCTCCAAATGAATTACAGTGACGCCTCTATAAACTTAATATTGTTTGAAAGTATGAGGAAAAATTTTTGTATAATGGTTCGTTTAGATATGGATTGTATTAATCTTTTGTTTTTATTCAGGCTTAGCGTTTCTAACAGTTAACATAGTTTGTGTGTTGTTTACCATGTACCAGCAGGAGGTTTCCAAAGCAAGATAGTGTGTGCTCATATGTTGGGATATAGTAGTGATGGTGCTGTTAACAAGTTCAGAAGAAAAATCAACATGAAAAACAACAGTGAAGAGCGAGAGGTTGAAGAGAGTCAGAGGATGGGGCTCAATCAGGCAAAAAGCTTTTGACTCTTCTTTGTCGAGAAGAGCTGTATGAGTGGAGTCTTCTATGTGAGAGATATACTACATACAAGGACGAGTAAGGTCTCTGTTTAGAGTGAGCAACTGTGAAGGAGAAAAACTGCAGAAACTATGATGGGGAAAGTGGGTACGGAAATGACAAATCATTTGTTTTTCGCAAGAAAAAAAGTTATGTGGTTTCCAGTTCAAATTTAAGTGAATGACAAAAACCAAGAATGTTTAATGTAGAAGATGGGGAAAGCTGTGTGTCATCGAAGAAGAGGGAACTGATAACTGGTAGACTGTGTCAACCGGATGGATGGAGGAATTGAGTTTTTGAGGCAACGAGCAAAATAAGATTTTTTACTTTTTTTTTTATGTAGGAGGGACACTGGCCAAGGGCAACAAAAAATCAATAAATAAAAAAGCCCACTGAGATTCCAGTGCCAGAAAAGGGTGCAAAGCGGTAGTCAAAAATTGAGGGATAAGTGTCTTGGAACCTTCCTCTTAAAGGAATTCAAGTAATAGGAAGGTGGAAATACAGAAGCAGGCAGGGAGTTACAGAGTTTACCAGAGAAAGGGAAGAATGATTGAGAATACCGGTTAACTCTTGCATTAGAAAGGTGGACAGAATAGGGGTGAGAGAAAGAAGAAAGTCCTGTGCAGCGAGGCCGCGGGAGGAAGGGAGGCATGCAGTTAGCAAGATCAGAAGAGCAGTTAGCATGAAAATAGTGGTAGAAGATAGCTAGAGATGCAGCATTGCAGCCATGAGAGAGAGGCTGAAGATAGTCCGTTGAGAAGAGGAGTTGATGAGACGAAAAGTTTTTGATTTCACCCTGTCTAGAAGAGCGGTAGGAGTGGAACCCCCCCCAGACACGTGAAGCATACTCTATACATGGACGGACAAGACCCTTGTACAGAACTAGCAGCTGAGGGGGTAAGAAAAACTGGCGGATACGTCTCAGAACACCTAACTTCATAGAAGCTGTTTTAGCTAGAGATGAGATGTGAAGTTTCCAGTTCAGATTATAAGTAAAGGACCGACCGAGGATGTTCAGTGTAGAAGAGGGGGCAGTTGAGTGTCATTGAAGAAGAGGGGACAGCTGTCTGGAAGGTTGTGTCGAGTTGATAGATGGAGGAATTGAGTTTTTGAGGCATTGAACAATACCAAGTTTGCTCTGCCCCAATCAGAAATTTTAGAAAGATCAGAAGTCAGGCGTTTTGTGGCTTCCTTGCGTGAAATATTTACTTCCTGAAGGGTTGGACGTCCATGAAAATTATATCTTTTATTAAACAATACCTAATAAATAAAATACAAATAAATAAATATAATAAACAATAACAAACCGATCCTCGGCCTTGACTAGCGTAAATGTTTTCGGCGCCATGGAGATCTCTAACGAACTTAACAAGTGGATAGTGCCGACCCAAAGGAGTTTTTCAAAGTCTAAAGGCATACCATGTTCGGGCTATGGCAAGACACAGCTTAAGGTTTCGTTAATTTAGAGGTTCACTTCTTGGTCGGGCTATTTCGGTTTCGGCTGCAAATTTCCCTTTTCCTCACAAAAAAAAAAAAAAATGATTGTGAAGTATTAACCTCTGCAGAGGCGAGGTGAAATGTGAGTTAAGGTTTTGTGCTAAATTAAAGTCTCCAAAAATAAGAGAGCTTGGTACACCAGGGCGATTATATTTTGCTCTATAAAATTATGTTGGTCGTATAAACTCAAATAACTATCAAAAAATAATATAGTAAAATAGCAACAGAAAAATACTGGAAGGAATAAAAGCACGAGAAATCAATAGGTATCATAATATAGTGTTTTGAGACGTTTACTCTGTATCGCGAGACGACGCCGACCAGCTTCTTAAGGATACTAACGTAACCTAACCTAAACTAACAGAGGAGCTTCGTCCTCCCTTGGATCCCCCTTAAGGACACTAATCTAACCTAGCCACACCTAAACTACCATAACTCGCAAGGACATTAACCTAACCGACAGAATCTAACCTTGTCAGATATATGCTCACAACGCCGGTTACACTCCTGAGTCTACAGAGACTGCGGTAAAAAGCAGTACGAACGCAATATTCATCTATTTATTTATTTATTCATTCATTTATTTATTCATTTATACTGAATAAATTGCATGAGCAGCAACAATAAAGCACCAGCCACCCACCATCTTTCTTGCTTTACCTGAATAGTAGTGTCCAGAGTGGAGCCGCCAAACACAGCGCATGGGATATTAGTTTTTGTTAACTCCTCAAGATTGTTGAAGGGCAGGCGTTGAATTGGTTTGATTAACATTGCTTTCAGGTTAGAGCGGTACACCATGCTGATGATTAAGCTGGCCAGCAGCCATGTCATTGTCACCATTCGCATTCTTGGTCCCCTCGGCCAAATAGACGACGCTGATAAATCAATATATTAATGATTTTTTTTTTAATACACATGCACTCAAATCTTTCCACAAGTTCACTGAGTGTTAAATATCAACTCATTGCATTTTGAGAGAATAAATAAATAAATAAATAAATAAATAAATAAATAAATATATATATATATATATATATATATATATATATATATATATATATATATATATATATATATATATATATATATATATATATATATATATATATATATATATATATATATATATATATATATATACTCGTATTCTCTGAGAGAGAAGAGAAGAGAGAGAGAGAGAGAGAGAGAGAGAGAGAGAGAGAGAGAGAGAGAGAGAGAGAGAGAGAGAGAGAGAGAGAGAGAGAGAGAGAGAGAGAGAGAGAGAGAGAGAGAGAGAGAGAGAGAGAGAGAGAGAGAGAGAAGTTTCTACTCTTTCCTTTTTCAACAGGTCCTTTCTTACTGCAGTACAATTTACACACACTGTGCCAAAGCAACTGCAATAGCCCATTGGGAGGATGCACAAATAACGTTCCAAGCAGAACCCGTGTACTGGTGTGGCTGCCAGTTCAAACATGGAGGATGATTTGTCCGATTCTTCACTGCTGAATTCCTCGTGCTATAAAAGAAAGTTTATCCGTTTAGAATTATTTCGCATGTATTTCACCAGAAATGTTGTCTTTTTCCTTTGAAATTGTTTTGTAGCATGCGCATGCATTTAGCTAATATCATATCCAATAATGTTTTCCCTTCTTTTGTCACATGCGTGTTATAATAATAGTATTATGTTTAAAATGTTCTGATTCCTTAAGCCAAACTCAACACTATCCGTGATGATCTCTGCTAGATATTCCATTATATTCAGCATGTCACATGAGGAGTGGACGAATATTCTTCTGATAATTAAATTATAAGTTTTATTGACTAAATAAATTTTCAAGAAGATTACCAGTGGCCTATCAGCTTTCAGTCTTGCATCAGCATTATTAGATTAATTCACCGCCCATTGATAATTTTTTTGCTTTATTTAAATCATTAATATTCACTGGGTTTTATCCATCTATCTTCATCCTTAATTGTGTTTCCTTTTTGAACATTATACCGTGGTAGATAGTCGCTTTAATGCTAAGGTAGATAGCATTGCTGCTTCACAGGTTTGTGCTCTATCTGCAAAGTTGACTACACGGAAAAATATTTATTGACAGGAACTCTCAACAAGAATCAAATAACTAATTTTATAGAGCACCATCTATTTACTTTTTTTCATATGCAAAAATAAAATTTTATTATGTTTTATGCAGACTTGGTAGATAAATTGTTAAAACACTGTGTACAATACTAGTGAGATCTAGTCATCGAAGGTTAGCTCCGTCTCTAAGAAAAAAAGTGAAATATTCTAGTCTTTGTGGTATCTTTTCCTGTGTACTAAGGTTTAATCACAGGGATGCATATACCTTGAGGGCATTATCTGCTAATACTTGCACTGGTTCCGTTCATAAAATCACTTTACTATGACTTGAAAATATGACTTTTTTGCTTCGTCTTACTCGTAACGTTGCTGTCACAAACACAGACAGCATCATCCAACTCATAGTTGGAAAACGTCCCAGCTTCTGATTAAAAACAATAAAGTCCCACGAAAGTCTGTAACAAAAGAAGGTCACGTCATTTGCGAGCACAAATACAACAATGAGGGTTGTATATCGAGATGACGCGAACTTCACTGTCAAGACGGCTAACATGCCACCTCAAGAACGGAGCCATCCACGACCACTACAACCAACATATTGCTTCTAATAACGTCAGTCTGCGGCCACCCGACAAGATCTTGTGAAAGGCACAATTGTGCTCGACAAAGAAAGTGATGGACGCAGACTGACACTATTAGAAGCAATATACATAGCGGAAAACAAACCGACCATGAATTGCCAAACTAGAGACCTTCAAGTCCTCCCCACACTCGAGAGATCAACGAGCACCGCCAGCGCGCCTCAACAACCAATAAGAAAGCGCGCTGAATAAGCCTAACGCTTATTTTATATATATATATATATATATATATATATATATATATATATATATATATATATATATATATATATATATATATATATATATATATATATATACTCGCATATATGAGAGAGAGAGAGAGAGAGAGAGAGAGAGAGAGAGAGAGAGAGAGAGAGAGAGAGAGAGAGAGAGAGAGAGAGAGAGAGAGACAAGAAGCATTCGGCCTGGGTGAGGGACTCGATCGATTAGCAGTAACACGTGAAGGTCAAACCACTGTTTAGAAGAGTCAGGTTTAGAAGATTCAGTGTTTATTGAGTCACCAAAACAATGTCAAACCCTCCGCCACACCTCGGAGGACTGAGGAGGATAGAATCCACCAAGGCCCGCCAACCTCCGCCGTGAGGGAGGAGGTTGTGTCCATAATTTTATTTTATTATTATTATTCTTTTTTTTTTTATAATATAGGAGGGACATTGGCCAAGGGCAACAAAAATCCCCGCCCCCCAAAAAAAAAAAACACTGAGATGCCAATACCAGAAAAGGGTGCAAAGCGGTGGTCAAATATTGAAGGATGTCTTAAAACCTTGAAAAAATTCAAGTCATAAGAAGGTTGAAATAAAGAAGCAGGCTGGGAGTTCCAGAGTTTACTGGAGAAAGGGATGAATGATTGAGAATACTGGTTAACTCTTCCATTAGAGAGGTGGACAGAATAGGGGTGAGAGAAAGAAGAAAGTTTTGTGCAGCGAGGCCGCGGGAGGAGGGGAAGGATGCAGTTAGCAATATCAGAAGAGCAGTTAGCATGAAGATAGCGGTAGAAGACAGCTAGAGATGCAGCATTGCAGCCATGAGAGAGAGGCTGAAGACAGTCAGTTAGAGGAGAGGAGTTGATGAGACGAAAAGCTTTTGATTCCACCCTGTCTAGAAGAATGGTATGAGTGGATCAAAGCTTTGTGCCAGACTCTATTAAAAGCTTTTGACATATCCCAGGCACAGCAAAAGTTTCACCAAAATCTCTAAAAGAGGATGACCAAGACTTAGTAAGGAAAGGAAGATCACCAGTAGAGCGGCCTTGACGGAACCCATACTAGCGATCAGATAGAAGGTTGTGTAGTGATAGATGTTTAAGAATTTTCCTTTTGAGGGTAGATTCAAAAACTTTAGATAGGCAGGAAATTAAAGCAATAGGACGGTCACCCTTCTTAGGAACAGGTTGAATGTAGGCAAACTTCCAGCAAGAAGGAAAGGTAGATGTTGACAGACAGAGATGAAAGAGTTTGACTAGGCAAGGTGCAAGCACGGAGGCATAGTTTCGGAGAACAATAGGAAGGACCCCATCAGGTCCATAAGCCTTCCGAGGGTTTAGGCCAGTGATGGCATGAAAAACATCATTGCGAAGAATTTTAATAGGTAGGATGAAGTAGTCAGAGGATGGAGGAGAGGGAGGAACAAGCTCTGAATCGTCCAAGGCAGAGTTTTAGCAAAGGTTTGAGCGAAAAGTTCAGCTTTAGAGATAGATGTGATAGCAGTGGTGCCATCTGGTTGAAATAAAGGAGGGAAAGAAGAAGAAGCAAAGTTTTTGGAGATATTTTTGGCTAGATGCCAGAAGTCACGAGGGGAGTTAGATCTTGAAAGATTTTGACACTTTCTATTAATGAAGGAGTTTTTGGCAAGTCGGAGAACAGACTTGGCATGGTTCCGGGCAAAAATATAAAGTGCATGAGATTCTGGTTATGGAAGGCTTAAGTCCCTTTTCTGGGTCACCTCTTTACCATGTATAGCACGAGAACAAGCAGTGTTAAACCAAAGTTTGGAAGGTTTAGGTCGAGAAAAAGAGTGAGAAATGTACGCCTCCATGCCAGACACCATCACCTCTGTTATGCGCTCAGCACACAAAGACGGGTCTCTGACACGTAATCAGTAATCATTCCAAGGAAAATCAGCAAAATACCTCCTCAGGTCCCCCCAACAAGCAGAGGCAAAACGCCAGAGGCACCTTCGCTTAGGGGGATCCTTAGGAGGGATTGGAGCGATAGGACAAGATACAGATATGAGATTGTGATCGCAGGAGCGCAACGGAGAAGAGAAGATGACAGCATAAGCAGGATTAGAGTTCAGGAAAAGGTCAAGAATGTTGGGCGTATTTCCAAGACGGTCAGGAATACGAGTAGTGTGTTGCACCAATTGCTCTAGGTCGTGGAGGATAACAAAATTGAAGGCTAGTTCATCAGGATGGTCAGTGAAGGGAGAGGAAAGCCAAAGGTGGTAGTGAACATTGAAGACTCTAAGAATGGAGATCTCTGCAAAAGGGAAGAGAGTCACAATGTGCTCCACTTTGGAAGTTAAGTAGTCAAAGAATTTATTATAGTCAGAGGGGTTAGGTGAGAGGTATACAGCACAGATAAATTTAGTTTGAGAGTGACTCTAGCCGTAGCCAGATGGTGGAAAACTCTGAAGATTCAAGAGCGTGGGCAAGGGAGCAGGTTAATCCGTTGCGCACATAAACACAGCATCCAGCTTTGGATTGAAAATGAGGATAGAGAAAGTAGGAGGAAACAGAAAAGGGGCTACTGTCAGTTGCCTCAGACACCTGAGTTTCGGTGAGGAAAAGAAGATGAGGTTTATAAGAGGAGAGGTGGTGTTCTACAGATTGAAAATTAGATCTAAGACCGCGAATGTTGCAGAAGTTAATGAAGAAAAAGTTGAAGCGGGTGTCAAGACACTTAGGGTAGTTATCAGATGAGCAGTCCGACCAGGGGACATTTGTGGTCCCCTCCCCAGATGGGAACTTCGAGGCTGGTGTAGGAGTCGCCATGATAATTTTGAATTTTTGAGTGAAGGGTGTGTGTGTTATTAGGTGTTTGTAGTTTTGTGTGGAGAAAGAGAGTTGTCTTTAGAGGGCAGGCTGTAACTGCCCCCTTGTGTTGTGAGACAAAGGGAAACGTTCAGTGAGGTCACAGCTGGGTTTAATGATAAGTTCACAGCACCCCCTGATCCAGTGCTTTAGACCTCTCTGGGAGTAGTTATCATTTCGCCAGGTGGTTACTGCCTCCTCCTGTTCGTGAACAAAGTATACTACTACTACTACTAACTACTACTACTACTACTACTACTACTACTACTACTACTACTACTACTACTACTGCTACTACTGCTACAAGGTACCCCATCAGAGGCTCCTGAGAAAGGTTAGGGCACACGGGATAGATGGGAAGGTGTTAGGTTGGATAAGGTCATGGCTAAGCGACATGTGACATAGAGTTATAATAAACGGCTCTAAATCCGAGTGGGTTCATGTAATTAGCGGGGTGCCACAGTATTAGTATTAGGGCCATTGTTGCTTTTAATATATATCAATGACTTGGATAGTGGAATTAATAGTGATGTTAGTAAATTTGCGGATGACACGAAGATAGGTAGATTGATTAAGTCAGAATCGGATGCCATCTCCTTGCAGGCAGATTTAGATAGGATGAACGAATGGACAGACAGATGGCAAATGCAGTTTAATATCAACAAATGCAAAGTACTTAGCGTAGGTAGAAGAAACCACATAGTAGGTACACAGTAAACAACGAAGCCCTGGTAGGTTCAGGGTACGAAAAAGTTTTAGAAGTTATAGTTAGCTCTGAACTCCGTCTAAGAAAACAATGTATAGAGGCCAGAAACAGGGCAAATAGGGTATTAGGATCAATTTTTAGGAGTGTTAAAAGTAATATTAAAGTTATATTTGGCGCTGGTCAAACCCCATCTAGACTAC
>NC_087160.1:27021931-27034431 GCF_035594125.1 Scylla paramamosain
GCAGAAGTTAATGAAGAAAAGCTGAGGAGGTGTCAAGACACTTTATATATATATATATATATATATATATATATATATATATATATATATATATATATATATATATATATATATATATATATATATATATATATATATATATATATATATATATATATATTCCTGACTGTCTTGGAGACACGCCCAACATTCTTGACCTTTTCCTAACCTCTAATCCTTCTGCTTATCTTGTTAGCTTCTCTTCTCCGCTGCGCTCCTCCGATCACAATTTCATATCTGTATCTTGTCCTGTCGCTCCAATCTCTCCTCAGGATCCCCCTAAGTGGAGGTGCCTCTGGCGTTTTGCCTCTGCTAGTTGGGGGGACCTGAGGAGGTATTTTGCTGATTTTCCTTGGAATGACTACTGCTTCCGTGTCAGAGACCCGTCTCTGTGTGTGCCGAGCGCATAAAAGAGATGATAGTGTCTGGCATGGAGGCGTACATTCCTCACTCTTTTTCACGACCTAAACTTTCCGAACCTATTCTTGTGCTATACATGATAGAGAGGTGGCCCACAAAAGGTACTTAAGCCTTCCATAACCAGTATCTCATGTGCTTTATATTTCTGCCCGGAACCATGCCAAGTCTGTTCTCCAACTTGACAAAAACTCCTCCATTAACAGAAAGTGTCAAAATCTTTCAAGATCTAACTCCCCTCGTGACTTCTGGGATCTAACCAAAAATATCTCCAATAACTTTGCTTCTTCTTCTTTCCCTCCTTTTTTTTCGACCAGATGGCACCACTGCTATCACATCTATCTCTAAAATTGAACTCTTCGCTCAAACCTTTGCTAAAAACTTTACCTTGGACGATTCTGGGCTTGTTCCTCCCTCTCCTCCACCCTCTGACTACTTCATGCTACCTATTAGGAGTCTTCGCAATGATGTTTTCCGTGCTCTCGCTGGCCTAAACCCTCGGAAGGCTTATGGATCTGATGGGGTCCCTCTCTGAAACTGTGCCTCCGTGATTGCACCTTGCCTGGTCAAACTCTTTCAACTCTGTCTGTCAACATCTACCTTTCCTTCTTGGTGGAAGTTTGCCTACACTCAGCCTGTTCCTAAAAACGGTGACCGTTCTAATCCCTCAAACTACCGTCCTATTGCTTTAGTTTCCTGCCTATCTAAAGTTTTTGAATCTATCCTCAACAGGAAGATTCTTAAACATCTATCACTTCACAACTTTCTATCTGATCGCCAGTATGGCTTCCGTCAAGTCCGCTATACTGGTGATCTTCTGGCTTTCCTTACTGAATCTTGGTCATCCTCTTTTAGAGATTTTGGTGAAACTTTTACTGTTGCCTTAGATATATCAAAAACTTTTGATAAAAGTCTGGCACAAAGCTTTGATTTTCAAACTACCCTCCTACGGCTTTTATTCTTCTCTCTGTAACTTCATCTCAAGTTTCCTTTCTGACCGTTCTATTGTTGCTGTGCTAGACGGTCAATGTTCTTCTTCTAAATCTACTAACAGTGGTGTTCCTCAGGGTTCTGTCCTGTCACCCACACTCTTCCTGTTATTCATCCATGATCCTCTAAACCAAATTTCTCGTCCTATCCACTCCTGCGCCGATGATACCACCCTGCACTTTTCTACGTCTTTTCATAGACGTCCAAACCTTCTGGAAGTAAACATTTCACGCAGGGAAGCCACAAAACGCCTGACTTCTGATCTCTCTAAAATTTTTGATTGTGCCAGAGGAAACTTGGTATTATTCAATGCCTCAAAAACTCAATTCCTCCATTTATCAACTCGACACAGTCTTCTAGACAACTAACCCCTCTTCTTTCATGACACTCTCTTCTACACTGAACGTCCCCGGTCTGTCCTTTTCTTATAATCTAAACTGGAGACTTCACATCTCATCTCTAGCTAAAACAGTTTCTATTAAGTTAGGTGTTCTGGGACGTCTCCGCCAGTTTTTCTCACCCCTCCAGCTGCTAACTCTGTACAAGGGCCTTATTTGTTCATGTATGGAGTATGCTTCATACGTTTGGGGGGGTTCCACTCATACCGCTCTTCTAGACAGGGTGGAATCAAAATCTTTTCGTCTCATCAGCTACTCTCCTCTAACTGACTGTCTTCAGTCTCCTTCTCATCGCTGCAATGTTGCATCTCTAGCTGTCTTCTACCGCTATTTTCATGCTAAATGCTCTTCTGGTCTTGTTAACTGCATGCCTCCCCTCCTCCTGCGGCCTCGGTGCACAAGACTTTCTTCATTCTTTCAACCCTATTCTGTCCACCTCTCTAATGCAAGAGTTAACCAGTATTCTCAATCATTTATCCCTTTCTCTGGTAAACTCTGGAGCTCCCTGCCTGCTTCTGTATTTCCACCTTCCTATGACTTGAATTCCTTCAAGAAGGAGGTTCCAAGACTCTTATCCTTCAATTTTATGACTACTGCTTCGGACCCTATTAGGGGACCAGCATCTCAGTTGGGTCTTTTTTATTGTATTTGTGTTGCCCCTGGCCAGTGTCCTTCCTACATAAAAAAAAAAGAAAAAAAAAAAAAATATATATATATATATATATATATATATATATATATATATATATATATATATATATATATATATATATATATATATATATATATATATATATATATATATATATATATATATATATATATATATATATATATATATATATATATATATATATATATATATATAGATAGATAGATAGATAGATAGATAGATAGATAGATAGATAGATATAGATATAGATATAGATATAGATATAGATATAGATATAGATATATATTAGCGATGAATAATCATGGATAACAGAAAACGAAATTATGTTGCTTTAGTCCCACTGCACTGTTATCTATTTATTTATATTCTTTCTCAGCGACATCATGCCATCGCGCCGCGCCTCACTGGCCCCGCGCCGCCTGGAGAGTATTGCTGCAAGCACAGACACAGACCCCCGTCGTCGCGCCAGCGTCAAACTAGCACACCTTCAGGCAAGAATTAAATTATTTTCCTGTATTGTCTGATTTTATTATTTTGTTTAACACACACACACACACACACACACACACACACACACACACACACACACACACACACACACACACAGAGAAAGAGAGAGAACTTCTATAGAGTAAACCATGTACAGGTGTCGTGTAAGGGTTCTATTTTTACCTCAGGTGGAACATCTTCATTCCGAAGACGAACGACCGGTGGAGGAAGGAGAGGAGGATGAGGAAGAGGAAGGAGATGACGAAGAGGATATTTACCAATTGGACTTGCCGTCAGCCGAGCTCTGTGCAGATTATTGGCAGATTCACAAAATGGTCAAGGTAGGAAGGGCCGTGATAGAAACTACCGTGTTAATAAGAAACCTTTCCATTTTATGAAGGTACTACTGCATTAACGGTAGTAAAGGAGGAAAGATATGGATATTTAGTCTTTGCAATGCTTTAGAAGTGACGGACACACACACACACACACACACACACACACACACACACACACACACACTAGTAATGTATCGGATATCCGGATCCGCAGAACATCCGCAGCAAATGTACAGTAGTATCAGCATTACTATCGGCAACAGCATTTTAATATAACAAAAGATCCGCACAATTGCACGCAATCACAATTTCAGGTAACAAAAGCTCAGTCCTCGCCTCTGCCTCCGCGTCGAGGAAACACGAAAGTAACGGATTTGTGTGTTTGTGTGTGTGTGTGTGTGTGTGTGTGTGTGTGTGTGTGTGTGTGTGTGTGTGTGTGTGTGTGTGTGTGTGTGTGTGTGTGTGTGTGTAAGGAGGAGAGAGAGAGAGAGAGAGAGAGAGAGAGAGAGAGAGAGAGAGAGAGAGAGAGAGAGAGAGAGAGAGAGAGAGAGAGAGAGAGAGAGAATTATGAAGCAATGATGTCCAGGCATCTTCACGCCTCGGGTAGCTGGCTAGGTCTTAAACGGGAAATTTACAAAGGCAAGTGCCTTTTATAATCCACTTTTGTTACTTAACCATACATTAGTGACGAAAATTAGCGGAGCGTCTGAAACAAACTCTATCAAAGTATGATCCCAATGGGGAGTTTGGTAAACTAGTGAGGGTCACCAGGCGGCAGCACAAGACATGTCCCCTTCTCACACATAGGAGCAATATCAAATATGTTTACAGTGCCATTAAATGTACATAAAGATGCAATGAGCTTATATAATATAATTTTCTACACAATTCCTTCTAAGTAGTAACACAGGTAAAATCGAACTGTATTCATGAACAAAAATATTTAAGTTAAACTGGCATTTAGATTTATTTGGTCATCTCGAGATTTCCAAAACAGTACACCATTGATCGGAAGCGTATTAATGTAGACGACAGTTAAAATAAAGACAGCATGTCTGTGTGACTTACAGCTCCAAGTCAAATTCCTAGTATATGGAAACAACAATTTTAATTGAAAATAGGCAACTCGAGTGTAGTGGCGAGAGTAATGCTGTACATCTAACCAAAATAAACATCTGACTGGCCCGCCTTTGTTGAAGTTAACAAACACGTAGTTGGACAACCAGCGAATTCCTGCTGCAGTGTCCACGCCACTACTCCATGAACCTGTGGCTTCCTGTATTCCTCTCCCGTCACACCAAAGCAGTCCTGAGAGATGTTTGTTTTGGTGTTTTAGTAAGGGAAGGGAAAGGACATCCATTTTCCAGTTTCCATAGTCGTATAAAATCATCTCATCAATTATGTTTTGTGTGAAAAGAGTGAAATCCAAGAATTCCAAGGCAATGACATTCAACATTAGTCAAAGTAGGTCCTGATATTCTTTTGAATGTGGAGTTTTCTAAACTTAACAATGAGTTTGATAAAGTAGTATCGATATTTTGGTGGGAGGCATTTAAATTTCTGATTGCAAAATTTCATCTCGATAAAAAAGGAATCAGTATAACAACATTCATCACTTATGAACATTACCTTCCTTTCAACAGTACCTGAAAGTTGGAAATGCCATCTGCACCACCATCGCGCTGGTGGGCCTCAAGGACTGCGGCTTGCACCAGGAAGTGTGCCAACTGGCTCTGAAGATGGTGGGTGGTCTGGAAGTGCTGCTTAATATCCTGAGAACGAGCAACCTGAGATGCAACGTGAGTAGTGCGGTGTTGCTAAATGATGATATAAACAATGCAAGTATCATTCCTTGATTCGCGTTGTCATGCATCCTTATCCAGTATGTATAACAATTTTAGAAAAATAATGTAACATTATTCTTAAAAAAGAAAAAAATGGCCTGATCTAATCACTGAACGCTTAGAACAAAAAGGAAGAAAACTATATAAATAAATCATCCCACAGATTGGTGCCCTGCAGGTGCTAGAAGCAGCCTGCGGCCACGCGTCCACGCGCGCCACGGTGCACCGGCTTGGTGGTCTGCAGGTGAGTAAAGAAGATTTATCATGCTTTTATTTATTTATTTATTAATAGAATGATCACTTTAGATATCCTGCGTTGGGTTTATACACTGAT
Source organism: Scylla paramamosain (assembly GCF_035594125.1). NCBI lineage: Eukaryota > Metazoa > Arthropoda > Malacostraca > Decapoda > Portunidae > Scylla > Scylla paramamosain. The sequence goes on from NC_087160.1 coordinate 27,027,454, forward strand.
AAAAAAAAAAAAAAAGGTAAAACACATACACACATATATACTCGTGTATACACATATAAATGGGTATATAATATATGTACATATACGCACAAAAAAATCGAAAAAGAAGGCCCACTTGAGTTCCAGTCCTCAGAACGATACAAAAAAAAAAAAAATTCGGATATTGAAGGATAAGTGTCTTGAAACCTCCTAATAGGTCCTGATCACCAGTTAAAAACCTGATCACCAGTAAAGCGGCCTCGAGGGAAACCATACTGGCGATTAGGTAGGAAGTTGTAAAATGATAGATGTTTAAGAATCTTCCAGTTGAGGATAGATTCAAAACTTAAGAGAGGTAGGAAATTAAAGCAATAGGACGGTAGTTTCAGGATTAGAACGATCACCCTTTTTTAGGGACAGGTTGAATGTAGGCAATCTTCTCCCAAGAAGGAAAGGTAGATGTTGAAAGACAGAGCTGGAAGAGTTTGACTAGGCAAGGTGCAAGCACGGAGGCACAGTTTTGGAGAACAATAGGAGGGACCCCATCAGGTCCATAAGCCTTCCGAGTGTTAAGGCCAAAGAAGGCAATGAAAACATCATTGCGAAAGATCTTAATGAGGAGCATTAAAGCTTCAGAGGGTGGAGGAGAAGGACGAAGAAGCCCTGAATCATCCAAGGTGGAGTTTTTAGCAAAGGTACGAATGAAGAGTTCAGCTTTAGAGATAGATGAGATGGCAGTGGTGCCATCAGAATGAAATGAAGAAGGAGGAGATGAAGAAGCAAAGCTTTTAAGATTTTTTGGCGAAGTGCCAGCAAAGGTCTCTAAGGAACTGGTAAGTATAATAAATAGAAATAATATACCTCTCTTGCATTTTCACCATTTCCTTACCTAATATATGTTACATAAGTTCTGATATTCAGGATCATTAATTCTGGTGACGCAGGTACTACAAGGATTGGTAGGACACAGCCACGTGGAGGTGCGGGGTCTGGCAGCTGCGGTGTTGGCTCAAGTGTGTGCTCTACCAGCAGCGCGCGCTGCCCTTATCAGAGACGACGGAATCCCTAAACTGGTAGTGTTTGCCTTCATTAATGTGTATATATATATATATATATATATATATATATATATATATATATATATATATATATATATATATATATATATATATATATATATATATATATATATATATATATATATATATATATATATATATATATATACTCGTATATATATAGGCCATGATAACATAGTGTAGTTGCATGTGAATAGTGAAACAAATAGAAAAATAACCCGTATAATTTATTTAAACGAAAAGACTAGAAGTGACGCTGTTAAAGAAATGGCGCAATGAGGTATGCGATGGTGTCCCTGACCATAAACACGGTGGTGGACAGGCCCAGAATGTTTGTTCATTTAATTATCTTTCTGTAAGTTGGGGGTTTACATTTAACTGTCCTTTGATAACATGTAAGGTGCTGTCACAAACTTTTGGGATGGTCCACCGCCTTGTCTGTGGTGAGGGACATCTCGCATCCCTCATCGCACCGCATCTTTGTCATTGCACTCAGTCTTTTCATTGTTTTAAATTATATGGGTTATTTTTGTACTTGTTTCTATTTGGCTATTGCTTGTAAGGCCCATTGCCGCTATGAGGCCTAGTTTTACTGGATAAAAAGAGACGTATTTGTATGTATTCTGATTTATACAATATTTTCGCAACCCACATGTATGTCTTACTGTTTCATACATACGTGTCTGTATGAGACGGTACTTGCTTATACAGGCTGCGAAGAATAATTAGTTAATTAAGTTTATTGACAAAATAAACATTTAAATTCTTTACATTATACACAACAGTATAAAACGCATACATAATAAAGATTAATGACCAAATATTTTATCCAATTAATAATGCACTCAAACGGACATATTAACAATTACCTATACCTCCCTAGTACTTCATGTGCATATTTGCACAGTTCAGCCAAGTATACATTTTCACTTAAGAGTGCACTCATGCTACTGAAATTTAACATTGAGTATCTCTGTCGGCAATCTTCCGAATTGTATATGAAATCAATACATGGTCCTCTGTCTGAATGGAGATGCTATCACAAGAGCAAGTCCTTAGGGTGGCCGGTGTACGGTTTCTTCTACCTTATTTCCACTTTTAAGTTATGAGACATAAGTTGGATCCGCGTGAGAGACTCTCGATAATAATCTGGGATATATTTTGTCGTCATATGAACATAATGAACATTCAAGGAAGGGTTTAGCTCTGTAACGTAAGTATTTAACTTGGTTGCTGTTGGTGCTTTCATTCGTACATAGTCTGATTTTATCCAAAGGATCTGAAGTCTGGTTATCATATAAAACTTTTGTTAAAATTCTGTATCCAGGCGTATTATGGTTCTTACACAGGTCTAAAACAAAGGTAAATGGTTCCTCATTATCCATTGTCTCGCTTTGACAAAAGGAATGTTCTTCTCTTTTTATCTATAATATGATTGAAAGGGAGTATACCTGCTTCTGACATACATAGATTCACACTTGTATTCTTTCGTAGCCCTAGCAAGTACTTAATTAGTTTATTGTATTGTTTCTCTATTCATTTTATATTATTTGTAAGCCATGATTCAGAGCTATATGATAGTGACAACATAACAGCGGCATCAAATACTTTTTTTTCTTACAAGCGTATGGCATTTGTGAGTTGGCTACACAGAATATGACAAACTTGTTGACAAGAGCTTCACTCTGTACTTCATGCTTAGTAGTCACATCTTACCCGAGTCTGTAAATCAGGCTCCTAGATACACGTATTGGTCAGTATATTCTACCCTAGTGTCACCTACCAATAGGTCTTCTCTGTCCCGTGTGTCTCTCTTAATATCTCGTAATTATCATTCCATATTCATCGCAATATTGACATAAAACACGAAGTTTTCTCAAGGGTGTGTCTCTACTGGTGGCCAAAATAACGGCGTCATGCATTAGTAACAAGACAAGCAATCTCCCAAGAGTCCATCTGCTGCAACTGCATTTCTCGACATGTTAACTAAACGGTCTATATACAAAATGAACAGTAAGCGGCTAGTTGGAGCTCCTTGACGGACGTCAACTGTAATGGTAACGACAGCAGTTTTTAAAAGTTGTTTCGTACACTTATACATTGCTTAGATAGCTACATATATCTCTACCTATTCAGTGCACTTGAAAACATCAGCAACCATTGTTTTACTTAAGCTAGATGTTTTATCTTCAAGAGTGTAGATTATAAACTATGGCTGAGCAGGAGGACTCCAAGACAGTTGTTCTCTTGAGTTCACTTCATAAATCACTCCCATGCTGTTGTCCTACAGGTTGCCCTTCTTCGCACTGACCCAAACATGCTTCTAGCGGACCATCAGCAGGCATCTGCTGTTGAAGGGGCGGCGCAGGCCTTATGGGCGTGCACTGTATCGAGAAGTGGTCGCTTGGCATTATTAAGAGCAGGTGGGCTGGAGCTGTTAGGCAGTCTGCTCTTCGTCTCCCGACAAAGTCTTCTTGTTCCTGTCGTTGGAGTAATTCACCAGTGTATAACTGAGGTAGTATTGAAGGCTCTCCGTGTGTGTGTGTGTGTGTGTGTGTGTGTGTGTGTGTGTGTGTGTGTGTGTGTGTGTGTGTGTGTAATAATTTCTCTGATGCAGGCAGCGTTCCGGCAACGTGTTGAAGAAGCAGGTTACACATCAGCCCTCGTGCGGCTGTTGCACGCCTCATCTGCTAACCTACAAGTGCTGGCTACGAAGGCTCTTGCCAGGGTGAGTCATGCTCATAACACTTACTCATAAAATTAAATGTTAATGTTACGTTACGCTTTAAGTGTGGGAGACCGGACCGGACCGAACCGTCAATGGAGCGAGAGTAGGCAGTGACCGTTCCAGTACTGTGTATCATGCCTAATCCGCCTTGTATTATCTACCTATAAACCTATACAGCATTCTCGTGGACTCTGCAGTGCTGTATCTATCATAAAGAAGGATAAACAACCCGTCCATAGGAATATGTGCTGTTGTTACTGCTTCTTCCATTATTGTTATTATTATTATTATTATTTTTTATGTAGGAGGGACACCGGCCAAGGGCAACAAAAATCTGAAAAAAAAAAGACAACAACAACGAGATGCCGGTCCCGAATAGGGTCCGAAGTGGTGGTCAAAAATTGAAGGATAAGTGTCTTGAAATTAATACTACTACCATTACTACTATTCATGGTGATCAGTAGAAGTGTTTAATATACTTTCATTTCGGAAAGAAAAAGAGGAAGAAGAAAGAGTAGAACGAGGGGTAGAGTGATGGAGATGAAAAAAAAAAAAACAGTAATGGAAGGAAGAGATTAACAATCATATCAATGCTACTCTTCCTCCTCCTCCTGTATAAAGAAAACGTGGAAGGTAAAGATTTATGCCAGTCACTCAAAAGCTTTTCATATATCCAGGGCAACAGAAGAGGCTCTAGCAAAACCCTTTAAGAGAGAATGACCAAAAATCAATGAGGAGTGACAACAGATCGTCCTTTACAAACTCCATGCAGACAATCGAAAAAAAAATATCTTTACTGTGGAAAGACAGAAAATCAAAGCTATACGTCGACAAGTTGAGGAACTGGAGTAGTCACTATACTAGGAATAGATTAAATGTTACCATGCTTTCAGTGATGGAGTGGTGGATGTTGATAGACAGAGTAAAAAAAAATGACGAGACAAGGTACAAGCTCAGAAATATATTTGCGGAGGACAATAGAAAGGACTCCATGAGGATTATTATCTTATCCGAGTATCAAGGTCAGGGACGACATAAGGAAATCATTACGAATAATTTCAATAGCATGTTTTATATGGTCAGTGGGCGGAGGAGGAGAGGGAACGAGATTCGGAATCATCTTGTGGTTAAGTGTTGGGAAAAAAAAATCAGAGAGGAGTTCAGGTTTAGAAGAAGAAAAGATAGCAGAAGAACCATTTGCGATTAAATAAACGTGGGAAAGAAGAAAAACTTATGGAGTTATAGAAGCCAGAGGCTCTGAAGAGTAGATTTGTTAACATTAAATACTTTTTAGCAAGTTATAGTACAGATTTGGCACTATTTTACTCATAAATATAGGATATGAGTTTCAGGAAATTGAAAGCTAAGGTAATGTGTGAGAGCTGCTTCTATAAGAAGCAACTCGCAGACGGTACCTTAGCCTGGACAGCACGAAAGCATGCTGAGTTGAGCCAAAATTTAGGATTGGAAAAGGTGCGTGGGATGTATGCCTCCTTCCCATCGATAATCATCCTGTTATGCACTCTGCACACACACACACACACACACACACACACACACACACACACACACACACACACACACACACACACACACAAAAAAAAAAAATAAATAAATAAAATAAAATAAATAAAATAAAATAATAATGATAATAAATAAAATAAATAAATAAATAAATAAAAGATCTGACAAAGAAGCAATCGTCATTCAAGGAAAAGTCAGTGTAGTGCCAGCAGCTTCTCTGTTTTGGTGGGTTCAGTGACGACACTACAGCGATAGGACAAGATGTGAAAATAAGATTATACTAGGAACAGGCCAATGAAGAGAAGAGTTTGGCATTGAATTGATGTTCTAGACAACAGGAAAAGTTCGAGAGTATCGGGTTGTCACAAATGCGTGAAGAATGCTGCACTTTTTGTTCTCGGTATTATGAATGACAAAGTTGAAGTCTTTTCAGGAAGTTCATTATGTAAATAAGGTAGCCGAATGACGATGGAAAATTAAATCTTCACGTATGGAGATTTCAAGAGAAAAATTCATTATAATGTGCTCCACTTTGGAAGTCAAACAGTCAAACGATATTTCATATCCGGAGGAGTTAGGTGATGAGCATTGAAGTGTCTGCCAGATAGTTAACAAAATATTAAGATTCAAGAGTATAGTTACAAGAGCAAAATGTGTCGTTGCCACCTTTGTTTGCAATTGCTGTGAAAATCTGCGTTGATATTCACGTTAAAATGTCGATGCATGTAGATTCACCTCGTTACTGTTCATGAAAACACTAACGAATATGTTTGATATTTTCCAGTGTTCAGTGTTGGAAGCCACAAGCGCCCGATTAGTGCGAGAGGGTGGATTGAAGGTGCTGGTGACTTTGTTAGGTCGAGAAGGGCAGTCGTACGTGGATGCCCTTGTGGAAAAAGATCCCTCCTTCGCTCGTGAGTCAGGGTTGACAGGTGACCCCCCAGGCCCACCACGCTCTAGGAAGGTAAGTAAATATTGTGTGTCATGGCCTATATGACCAAGCCTGATTAGTATGTGGAATATATGTCAACTTCAATAGAACGATTTACGCAAGATCTTCCGAATCATCAAAAGGGTAATTGATACTCGGCTCCTTCCTTCAAGCAATGGACATCTGACCACTACTAACACGTGGTCATTCAAGCTCAAGGTTCTTTTACCTTAATCAAAACCCTCTTCTCATAATAACGTCAAGTGAGTAGGGCAGACACTGAACTCTCTCTCTCTCTCTCTCTCTCTCTCTCTCTCTCTCTCTCTCTCTCTCTCAGACGCTTCTCCCTAAGACACACCACAATTTTGCCAACACTAAAGAATTGAAAGAAATATAAACATAAAAAAGAATAATGCAAGAGTAATAAATAAAATGAAAACAAGCAATCCTAAAACATAAATAAACATCACACGGTATGAACAAGACAACCGCAGGGCATCGAAAACCTCGCCATGTCCTGTGTATTTCTGGAACCGTCACAAAGAGTAAATCAAGATGGCGGCGAGCATTGAGTGAGGGATCACTATAGTCTTGTTTTCATTACTGGTAAACCTTTTCAGAATACCGCAGTTTTACTTCTTTTTCTATTTGATAATATCCCTAAAGTCGGGGTGTTTGAGGAGAGGAAAAATACCGACAATATTGATACACAACATATAAAATACCACTGTCTGTTG